>NC_044189.1:4300209-4436275 GCF_900880675.1 Sparus aurata | reverse complement strand
TGGAAAATGCTCGTGGAATATTCCTTTAAATGAGACATTTGGAAAGGCAGCTGTGAAACAAAACTGAGGTCAGAAAACACACCTGTACAGACACACAGTGATCAGAAGCTTTGATAATGTTGTGATCATCATGCAGGGCTGTGAATGAACTCCTTGTTCAATGTTATAATCCCCAAACTCGATTAAGCAATTATTCTGTCTGCACAAAACAGAATGATCTCCTAAATTGCATTTTATGTTTTTGGTTAATACTGTTCGGTGCGATCGCGCTCTCTCTCTGTATTGTTCACCCTGACGGTCGCCGCTGAGCCCCAAAGACATCACATGGATTCATTATCTGCAGCACATGCACCGTGGCCCTCACAGGTCCTGTAATTGTTCCTCGTAATACGTCTCTTTGTTTGCCGTCGTTTTTTTTTTAGCTCGACTGGTCAGTCACAAAATTGGCTCCTCTGGGGAGCAATTTAGTCAGCTCGCAATTAGTCGAGGTGGAAAATGCCTCAGTGGCGGCGGTGACAGCGGCTCCCAGGGGGAGGACGGCGCTCGGGTACTGACACTGTGCAGACTGAAAACTGTGAGACTGAGGTTTGTTTATTTTTCTTAAAATGAGACATCTGGTTATTTGATAGGGTGACGCCTAAAACAGATGTACACATCATTTGTGCAAGATGATTTAAGACTCATATTTACATGTATTGTTTGGAGGCGACCTCGAGGGCCATAGTACTACTGATTTATTTAATCTGATGCATGTAAGTTAAATAGCGTACAAAATTGAATTGATTACTCAAATAAGGATCTTATCCTGAACCTGACAGGGTTGTTGTTGCTTAAATCCAACCAAACTCCAGCTGTTACACAACCTCGTGTTTGCAGCCTGTCGCTGGTATTTCCATCGCTCTTCAGGGAAGGACTGGGAGAAACATCCACCCATATTTGTGGCTGAACACCACCCACCGCTACATCATTCCTGTGCTTCCCCTTCAACAGACATACTGTGCTGTTCCCTCAAACCAGAACGAAGCTGAGTAGCGGGTGCCGTGGACCAGCGTACCCTCGCTCTCGACTGACTCCCTGTGATTCTCCCGCTCACTCTGTTCCCTGGATTCACTGTCACCTGCTGCATAATGGCAGCTGCAAAATATCACCGTAGACATTCAAGCTCCTGTTGAAGCCCCTGGAGCAAACCCACCTTTGACCTTTTTTTTTTTGCACATTTTGCAGCATTAGCAGGGTTCTTCATGTTTTTATGGCCCACAACTTCTCAGCACCAACCCTCTATCGTTTTTAAGGCTCAGTCCAAACCAGCTTCATAAATCAGGTTTAAACTTTCATTGGACGAAGCAAAATCTCCAAATTTATTTATTTTTGAAGTTTGACCCCTCTGGTCTACATTTCATCATCTTTATGTGTCTCACCAATCACTTAGTTTTCACTGGATTGGGTTGAATTTTGTCCTGAACGTCCTAAAAAACCCTGAAGATACTCGGCAACGTGTATTCATTTGAATGGTTATTGCAGACTGTTTTCAGTGATGAAATTCAATCATTTTTTACCCAAACAAAGAATCTTTAATTTCCGAAAACTAATATCTCCTCCAGTTTATCACTTTCTTGCAATCAAAATGTAGATTTTTTTTAAATATTAATATAGTTCCATCACAGCCAGAAGTTATTTGGTCCTGCGTGAAAGCTGAAGCTGAATTATTTTTTTCCGAATAAAGATTATTTTTGTTTTTATTGAAAATATTTGTATCATATTGAAGCAGTCCCATTGTGGAGTCCTCACTATCTTTTTTCATATTGGCTGAATTTCCGAAAACCCTCTGGACTGATTGCAGTGGATTCAGATCACCTGTGTGCAGGGTGTGGAGACTATAAATGTATATTTATTACAAAGTATATACAGCTTAACCACAGCCGTAGTTACCAGCTGTAGTGGCGTTATTTTTGATCACACTACCTTGCTTGGCATGACCCGCCCCCTGTATTATAGACACAGTCTGACTCTTTAAAGTTCTGAATTCCGGGCTGGCATTGATTGATCCATAGATGCCTACCAGCAGGGGCGGTTCTGGGGGGGGGGGGGCCAACAGGGGCCAGTGCCCCCGTAACTCTGAGTCCGGACCCCCCTGTGGCCCCCCCCAACAGGGAGTCTGCATCAATAATACAATGACAGATTTCTTGCACTGATTTTGTACCGAAGGGAAAGATGGAAATAAAGTGTCTCAGCAGTTTACTACCCAATCAAAATTGTTGAAATTGTAAACATTGTTTGAAGTCCCATTTACCCCTTGTCTGAATGAGGGATTTGTCTTTTTTTCCCGGGTTGTATGTGCCACCTAACAAAAAAGCTGGCCCCCCCTATTAAAACTGGTCTAGAACCACCACTGCCTACCAACCTGCATCTACAGGTGTTTGGCTCTGAGCCACAGCATCCCCAGACCAGTGAGTGTTGTGATTGGACCAAACCAAGTGTCACTATAGAAAATAACCCAGTGACCCATCTACCTGCCTCAGTTGATGGGTCACAAAAAAACTTCTTTGTTAACATTGCAAATAAAAAACTTGTCAGCCTTCTTTGCATTGTTAAACAACCTGTTCCACCAAGAAGGTATGAGGATGTGTTGTTTTTATCCTCAAAAATGTAAACCTTGTGGTAATTCTCTCTACTGATAACCCTACTTTTCTCTAGTTAAGCGCTGTAATAGTCATTACTACCTGCTGAACTCCCTTTTTTGGAGCACTGCTGGCCCTATTTGCTAGAACATAAAGAAAAGAGACCCAGTTGGAGAGCAGACGCACAGCAGCACTCTTGATAAAGGAAAGCTTTTGAAAAAGAGGCAGCAGCGTGTCAACTCCCACTTGGCTTCAGCAGACTTGCAAGAAACAAACCGTCTTCAAAGTGACGCTGCAAAGGGCCACGATGCGGGAACAAGTACTGATACAACTGCTGATGTTGCATATGGACTCAAATCCCACAGCAGCGTGTATCCAAAGTTTGCCTCCACTCCACTACTCCTTTGTGTCACTCACATTGATTCATGCTGACTGAGCAAAGCCAATAGAACACCTCGCACACAAAAGAATGATAAAAAAAGGAAAATGTGAATGCGAACAGCTTTTGGCGCCTAGGGTGGAACACACTGCAGCAGCGTAGTAAACCCTCGGGAAATTGATTTTTCCTCACATCCTTTTTTTTTCTTTTTTTTTCGGATGGCTTTAAGTCTTTAGAGACCCGGATGTTGATTTTAATTTTATAGACTGAGAACAAAGCTGCGGATATTTCTCTGAACCTGCAATTTTGTTCCAGAGTCAAACAAAATCCACCGATCATTTGGGACCAACATCTAAAAACAAATAAACGAAGGACTAAACAAACATGAGAAATTTCCTTTTAAAAGACCCCTCAGTCTGATGCATGACGTTAGTTTTCCTTTTATTACACTTTTATCACATTTGCACATCCTCTCAAACAACACAGACTTTTAAAACGTTAACCTCCAATGGCTCATTTGATACAAATGATTTTAATAAGTCATCAATGTTTCGTCACCCTCTTCCACTCTGGTCCTCTCACAAAGCTTTTTTCGTTGGAAGAAGAGAGGGCAGAATAAAAGATGGGAGGGTTGTTAAAGTTAAATTGCTCTGGCAGTTGGACAAAATATTCTGGCACTGGCTCGCGGGAGGTTTGATAACCCTCATAACTCCAAGTGCTGTGCAGAGCTACCCTTGAAAAGATTAATATTTTTTAGGGATCCATCTCCTCGGAGATTAATTAGACTCCCACACACATGCACACCACCTCTCCCACCATGAAAACATGTGCTGTCTCTCCGGCTCGCTGTCCAATTATTATTTGTGCTTTTACAGTCTCAGTTTGCACAAAACAATTTCTTTCAGAGATAGGGGAACTGTGCAACGACACGACAGCCGGAACAAACTCATAATTTACTTCCGTCACTCACAAAACAGCTGCCTCAATATCTTTAAATGATTTGCTGTGTTTTCTGTCCCGTCCAATATTTCTCTCCCGGCAAAGTTCAGTTTTGCTTCATCTACAGTTATTCATGTACTGAATATTGCTGCTGTTCAGAGTGTCACTGAGAAAAATCCAATTTAAATATGACAGGTAAAATAAACTTTATGAAATATGAAACTGAACAACTCTGAAGGAAAGAGGACCCGACCAACGCAGAGTCGTTGTTCAACAAGCCGGCATCCATTTCCATTATACATAAAAACCTCTTAACGGTAAAATAAAAGCTTAATCCTGACTTGTATTTTTAGATCAGATTGTGTATCTTGGTTGATAGAAATTGAAACAGATGACAGCCTACTTCCAAGCGAGGCTCCATTTGTGAAACATTTTGCAGTGACTACGCTGTTGTGTCTTTCGCTTCTATGCTGATGATGATCTTCATTATTCGTCAGTAAATTAAATATCAGAAAGGCTGTAGAATGTCTTTTGTCGGTAAGCTTCAGAAGTCAACTAACTAACAAATATTACTGGTGTAACACAACATGGGTATTCCACTGAAAAGGCTTAATGAAGAGGGTGGTGAGTTCATGGTTCTGGTCCTTACCTGAAGTCTTGAGGTCTCAGTAATAACAACAAATGCAAAAACTCTTCAACGTGAACTGTGTGTTCACATGACTGGTCATAAAATGCACTAGTCTTTTTGACCTCTGTGGTTAAACAAACACATAGTTTTTTACTTGAACAACAGAAGAGATTGATTGCCACTGAGTCCCAAAACATGACTGCTGCAGCATACCAGTGTCAGGTGTACCAGATCTTTGTCTTCATCTTCTAGGTTAAGTACGTACGTATTTAGTTTGTAGTGTAACTAATCCAGGTTAGTAACGTTGACTTTTGGTTTCACACGGGACATGAATAGCAGTCTCCTGGGTGAAAGTCCAATCTTTGTGTGACTCATCCAGCCGAACCTCCCGCCAAGGCCGCATTTGTAGCTCCTCATACTACCTCACTTGATTGCTGCTTTGCTTCCGTAGTAATTACTATTAAGAGTAGAGACCGACCCCTAACAGTACACATAAGTAAGGGATGCAATAAGATCCTTTCACAGTCCTGTATGGTTGTTTTTTTCTGATGAGGACGGGTCAGACTTTAGGTAAGGTTGGTCAACTCATAGTCACCACTCTCCTGCAGCAGCGTGTTTGTTTCTGGGGAAGCCCTGCGAGTCGATTACCGAGTGCGGTTAGAAATGCTCAATTCCGTTCTTTTCCCTGTCCGCTCTCGATAATAACTGTTATAAACCGGTAGGCAAGACACATATGAACTTTGGTTGCATTTCTATGGAGTAAAAATTATCCATTTTCATCTTTGAGCTGCGGAACTCTACTGCACTCGGTAATCGACTCGCAGGGCTTCCCCACAACGAGCACGCTGCTGCAGGAGAGTGGTGAGCTGTGTTGTCTTTTCAGTAGAAATCCGGCTAAGCTAGCAGATGTTTGATGCCTCAAACTATGTGCTGAGACCCTATTTGTACTATTGCTGAAGTTTGGTGCTGTTCTGAGCATTATTTGTGGCTATAAGTGGCTTTTTGATGGCGGTTTCTTGGATGGAGGCATAGACTGCAGTGTATTGATATCATGCGGTCTTTTCTGAGGTAGCTAAAACTATATATGCTAGCAGATGGAAAACTTGATCTCTCGAGGGGGGTTCTTACTTGGTGTGTTAGACCATGGATTAAACACTGGAATGTCCCTTTAAGTTAAAGATCCTGGTTAGAAGAACACATTGTTCCCTGTTGATGCAGGAGCAGACTTGAACAGCAGTCTGGTTTTGCAGTCAAATGCTTTGTCATGGAAAACCATCCACAGTGACCACAGTAAGAGATTTGCATGCAGCGGTATAACAACGTCATGCTCCTGGTGTTGGAGAGGGAAAGAAGGTTTCAATCTTCTGAACAAATTACAAATGCTGTTTCACGTTCTGTTCAGCCGCTGAGGTGCTTATGCCATCTGCTTATCTGTTTGCCTGCATGTGGAGGTATTCCAGGTGATGTAAGGTCGTAATACCTTTCCCCTTATTGCTTTTTCCGCACAGATTGGATAAAAGAGACGTTATTTATAATGCCACCGAGAGGACTGAAGATTGAAGGGCCTTAAATCCTCACTGCTGACCAATGTAAAGCTGTTAAGGGCTGACAGCCGCATTCTCGAGGTTACAACAGACCTGAAAGAAATGTTCCCAAATCTCTACTAAACTGTCAAAAATCAGCAGAATGGAATGTAAATTGAACTGGAAGCTCCGGCTTTTTTTTCCCTCTCTGTGTTTGCACGTCTGCTCTTTTCATTTGTGCATATCGTCCCGCCTTTACTCCATGGCATTTTAGCTCCTCGGAGCAGGTGAGAGAGGATATAGCTGAAATTCTGCCTGTCTGTCAGCTCTTTGTGGGGAAAGATTTCTCCCAAAGAGCAGCTTTACGCGCCACTGACTGCCGTGATTAACGTATTTACAGGGAGATAAAGGGAGGGAGGCAGAGAGCCGGACAGGGAGAGAGAAATCAACTGAGTGCTCATTTAAAACCAGATGAATTAGATTATGGGAGTGAGCGGCACGCCAAATGAACATGCGTATTTAGCGTCTATTGTCAGGATCTGTGCTGGGAGCGAGGGGGGGTTAAGGAGTGCAGCCTGGTATAATTCAGCTGTCAAGGAACGTTTGAATTCCCACACATGACTGTTGAGGAAGTGAAATGTGGCACACCGTGATTCGTGCTGGAGTGAGAGCTGTGAACCAATTTGACGTCTCGAGTCAACACGGCCAAGTCGCGGTGGCCTAATCCGTGTGGCGGGGCTTTACGGAGGGGATTCCAGACTGCAATAATTAACCCAGAGGTCGATTAATATTGTAACTGCGAGCTGTGGGGATTGGAAACTTCCTTTGACGGCGACATCTTCAGAGCGTGTGCGCTGGTGTTAAAAGACCTCTGCGGCCGGGCCGGTGCACATCTGTCTACATCAGTCTATCTGTGCATTTGCTCCCGCTTTTCCTTCCCACTGCCTCATTCTTTGTGATCAGTGCATTAATGGGCAGCGCTGAGAGTCCCATTACACCGCAGCTCAGAGTGTGTATCAGATGTGCGCGCCTGATTCTGACAGTCTGAGCGCGAAGTGTAATATTTGCGTGCGTCCCCTCGCTTTCATCTCCCCGGCGCTGTCGCGACGCTCTGTCCTCGCCGTGCCCGCCTCAGATGCCACGCCATTTCACAAACTGCTTCAAAGAGCTGCTCTCACTCCCAGTCACTGCCTATAACTCCCAGTTTCACAACTTTCTCTGCAAATGGCCTCTTATTCTGTCTCATGCATCCTCTTCCTCTCTCCGGTGTTCTGATTCTTACATTTCCATTCAAACACAAGATTTCTGTGCTTCTGGCAACAGTAAAATTTTGCCCTATACTTTCATTTTAAAGGATAACTCCACCAATTGCACACATTACAGTGTGTTTACAGGTCTTGGTTGGACTGAGTATGTGAGGAAAAAGGTATAAAGCCTTCTGTGGCTCCAGAGGAAGCTGAAGAATAACACGTCGGATAAAAATGGTGATATCTCTGGCTCTGCTGTATCGATTTTTTTGTTGTGCTCCCTCACAACAATCTAATTTTCTCCTCTATTTTAACATCTTACAAATAAGGTTTCACCCTCTCCTCTCATTCCTCTCCCCCTCGCTGCATTTCATCATATGTCCCTCTCTTTTTTCGGTGTAACACAACAGATTCAGCCCGTCTCCTCCTTCTCTCTTCACCTCCTAAGCTTCCCTTCTCCTGCTTCTTTCTTCTCCCTCGGGGGATCAGGAACCTCGCTCTCATAACAAAGGGGGCGGTAATCCCTTTTTTAAAAATTGTTCTTTTTTATATTCTCCTCCAGTGCTGTATTATTCTAACTCCTTCTCCCTCATTGTCTTTCTTATGTCTCATCTGCTCCTATGTCCAAATCATCCTGCTCTCTTTCCTACGTACCTCACAAACTTGCTTCTCTCTGACATATTTCTCTATCTTTTCAGCTTCTCCTCTTTTTGACCTTTTTTTTCTCCCCCCATCTTTTCTCTCGCAGATGAGATCGATATGTTGGAGCGTCTCTGGCTGTCGGGTATCTGCCACAATGATAAAATCGAGGTATGGCATCTTACACCTTTCTCCGCTTTTATTCATGAACCTGTCGCACAGTCAGCTCCTGCTCAGTTTTCTTGAATGTAACCTTAGTGCGGATCAGCTGGTCAGTAAGGTCTTAAGTGGGATAGTTGTCCAACCAAACTGGTGTCACAAGTATGATCTTCTCCTAAACCTAACCAGGTAGTTTTGGTGCCTAATCCCAACCAAACTGCAACCATTTGACATCGTTAATAAATTCAAAAAGTCTTACTATTTCATACTTGTTTGACAGCACACTTTATTTTGAAAGAGTAACTGAATGTGGCATATTGTTGTGAACTTTACCATGGAGCCCTTAATGTGCAAAACATTGACCTAGTGATAGGTAGTGCATTGAGGCTGAAGGGAACTGGCACAAGCTGCCAAATCTGACAGTTTGGGATTGAAAACATGTTGGAAAAAATAATGACGCATTGACCGGGGCTCAGCTGCCTTTCTCGGGGCGATGACACACAATCAACAGGTCCGCCATTGCCATGAGTGGTGACGTAATGGGTATCCAGGGGTGGTTGAATCTACTCGTTCACACTTGGACCCAAGTGAACAATCACTGGTGTTGTGACATGAGGCCAAATGAGAATGAAGGGGGATACATGGTCCCTCCTTCACCTTCAATTCTGTCATTTCATCCCATTAACAACCATTCACAGTCGGCCCTACGTGGCTCCTGTGTAACGCCGACTGCCTTTTAACACTTCGCCTCAGGCGACGTTGACGACTGCTGTTGCGACAGGCAGGAGCACTAATGAACCAGGTGGCATCAGTGACCTCGATAACAAAACCACTGACATGAAGTACCTGAGAAGCCTCACCAGAGTGATACAACTGAAGAGGCTGATTGGATGAGATGACAAACATTTTTCGTCAAATTCACCAGATTATACTCTTCTTTGTTATCTTTCAAGAAGATGTTGTTGACCTACCTGTTATCTTGATCGTACTTCAGTATATGAAGCCACTTTTCAGTTCATGGTTGCGGAGTGAATTTTATCGATCTCGTCTGACAGCTTATTAACAACCTCACCAATAAAAATGATGAGAGGATGATTTCTCCTGTGGTCACACAGTCCGGAGCTAACCACAGCTTGTCAGCGGTAGTTAGATGCAATCAAACAGTAGTCATCTCTCCAGGTTTGAGTTGTGATTTTGTTCTTTATCCTCGCTCCTGCCACCCATCACTTAATATTAATTTGCTCAGGCTTCCAAACACACATAACTGCTGCCACTCAAACATCACCCCACATTTCAAGGGTTGTTTTGTGAAGTTGAATTCATTGACAAACTGAACAAAACTGCACTGCGGGGCTTGTAGAAGGGTGCCATTTGTAGAAACAAACCAAACTAAAGCAGTACACATCTCAGAATTAACGTCGGCACACATATTGGGTTCAAATGCCCCAACAGGAGCCAAAGCCCTTGATACAAAACAATAATAGTTATTGATTCAAGTGTGAATGCCGCCAGGCTGCAGATGAGAGCTATTTATGTTGAAACTGAATTAATTAAATTGCCTGAAAAGCTTTTTGTTTGATGCCAGCCAGATATTTTTTGGTGACTGACATGTTTTGGTCTTTGCATCGGTGTTCTGAGTGCAGGGGCTCTAAAATATCACAGATGGGTGCTCTGACATCCAGTGACAGCAAAGGATTCTCTATCCTACTGCTGGTTGTAATTAACTTTTTATCTGCTGTCTAGGAGACAAATTGGCCCTCGTTAGTAATAAATACACTCTGCTGTCTCGTCTCTTCCCCTCCCGTCTCATATGCTTTCTTTTACCTCTTCTGCCTTTCACTTTCACGCTTCTTTTTCCTCGCCTCTCCTCTCTGCTCTCACCTCCTATAATGTTTCCCATTACTCTCCTTCCCTCCTGTCTCCCCCTATTTATCCACTCTCCCCTCCAGGTGATGAGCAGTAAGCTGGACATAGACAACATGGCCGGGGTCTTCTACATGCTGCTGGTGGCCATGGGCCTCAGCCTCCTGGTATTCGCCTGGGAGCACCTGGTGTATTGGAAACTGCGGCACTGCGTGAAGCGATCCGGTGGGATGGACTTCCTCTTGGCTCTCAGCAGGGTGGGTGAAGGCAGCAAATACCCCACGTACACCTTCACAAATCACATGATGTATTTGTTAGGAACTGGATAACACATCAAAGAATAGAGCATGCAACCATATATTTCTAGATTTGATGATCTGAACAATGGCAAGAGGTTTAACGCATGTAGGTGCATCACAAAGTTGTTAACAAACCTCAAGAACCCCAAACAGGAATCCCGCAAGCTCTGTGGAAACACTGCGATCATATCTAGAAGTAAAGGAGAACTCAAAAGTTTATTTTGTGCAAGAACATCACAAGTTTAAACAAAAAATCAAGAAATCAAATATACACAACACTTGTAGTACATGTGCATAGTTTGTTCAAGGACCAACGAAAATATGGATTTTTTTTTGCAGTTTATGGATATTTTTTTTTTTAAAGAAAACATGCCTCTCAAACTTGCCTGGTTTGAAGAAATTGATTTAACCTTGTAAAAAAACAAAAAAAAACTGAAATACATAAAAAATCAAAATAAGAGGTTTAAATGGAGGTTCACAGTTTTGATCTTTCCCCAATAATTTGGTGTTTCCATTCTGTAAAATCTGTTTTGTCATCACCCATTTGTAGAATACAACCTATCCATTCAGATATGTCACAATCAGATGTGAAAAGAAATGTAGAATTGCATGTCATCTGCATAGAAACAGATGCAAATGCACAAAGTTATTGGCAGCCTGTGGAGACAGAGAAGAATGGGGACAAGAAATGAGCCGTGTGGGGCACCACAAAAAAAGCATGTATCCTCAAGGACAACAAAAGGTACACAAGGAATATACAAACCATATAAAACAATTAAAAAGTTCTGTAAGGTTGTGAGAGTTGGAGGAAGTGAACTCTGAGGCGTGACAGCTTTTACATTTCATTTTCACTTCAGCCAAACACTACAGCAGCTGATTTGCACTCTCTCAACCTGAGAAGCAATCAGCAAAATAATCTGCAGTTGTTGAGGAGCATTGGTAAACTATTTATGCCAGAGCAGATGTTATGATTGACTGAAAAGTTTTTAGGATCTCCTGTTTCCTGTGTGGAATTAAATTGAAGAACCCAAAAAGTGACGTCTCACTGATTGCTGCAAAGAAGGCCACTTCATCAAGGAAAATAAAGATGGATAATGATGA
Organism: Sparus aurata; assembly: GCF_900880675.1. NCBI lineage: Eukaryota > Metazoa > Chordata > Actinopteri > Spariformes > Sparidae > Sparus > Sparus aurata. The sequence continues at coordinate 4,424,880 of NC_044189.1, read as the reverse complement.
ACCTTTTTCAGATACAATCAAGGTATGGATTGCACAAGAGAAAGTGACACTCAATATTGGTATTCGTTTCTGGCACTCGGCTGGGAACAAGGAGGTAGAGCCAAAAAAGAGGCACATCAGTGGTATCCTTGGCATCACACCAAGAGGAGGCCAAAGGCTGCAGAGGAGACTTATCACTTGGCTGACGCACAGCTGTTCCCTTTTAGAGTAACAACAGTTTCTGAAAGTTTGGCTCGGGGTCCTGGATAATTAAGTACTGGTACAAAGACAGACTTACAGAGGTTGACATCAAAAAAGGAGGGTTTAGAGGAACAAAGGGGAGAGAAAGGTGTGGGGACGGAACAAAGTAAGAAGTTGAAGTATCAAGAAAGGAGATGAATGCTGTGATTGGGGAGGGAAAGTATGGAGAATTAGGAAGGTATAGGGGAGGGAAACTATGAGATAAGAAGAGAGGAGAACTGGCTGAGGAGACAGCTGTGGGTTTGGATGGGTGGAGGCAGTGGACCATAGCAGGTGTTGGGGGAGAGGCCAGAAGGAGGTGAAGGGGGAAAGGAATGACAGGAACAGATAGGAGGAGGGAGGATGGAGGCGAGGTGGAGGGGCGGGGAGACCGTTGAAGGAGAAAACAAACCTCATAGAGCAGTGGGGAGATATTGTTGTTTGTCAGAAGGCGCTGTGTTATAATACTGAAGTAAGTAGCTGTTAGAGGAACACCATCACGTTGTAATGATGACAGAAGATTGTGATTTATTACCTCTTCCTGCCTGACAAAGCAGGGAAAATGGCTAATTTATGTACAGCGGAAGAGTGCTCTAATTGCACTATAAAAAAAGGAGTGAGAGGAAGTAACATTACAGCTCTTACTTCTGACTTTATGCTTCCAGCCTATGAGGAAATTTACTCCAGTACAACTAAATGAGAAACTGTAAATTTACCCGCAAAAACAGAATTATTGCTTTTGCATAGAGAAAATTTTAGCAGTTCAAACTACGCACTATTTAGAATATCAGCTATCAATCTTAAAGCACATTTTAGTGTTTTTAATTATTTTGATAGGTGATATAAGACATTAATTTCAATACAAGTTAATTAAAGTAAGAGATGAGTGTACATTTGGCATAAAGTGGGGGAAAATTTGTCATTTAAAGGTATAAAATGCCGGATATATTACTGTTTGTCTGCTCATTGAGCTGTATTTGAATGGAGTGTTGACAGATCACAACACTGCAGGTGTCACATGGCTAGATTTTGTGTGAATACAAAGTTCAGCCTCTCTGCTCTGTGTACATAATAAGTGAACCTTCAGGAAATATTACAAGAAACAGTGTTACCCTTGGTATTCTGTGGACTTGGTAGTCTAAAGAGTCATTTCTTAATCCCCTTTGCAATTTCTTTGACGTCAGTAGAGGGCAGTCATGCAAGTCTTTCAGTATCATGTCTATCCTCAGACAGAGGAGTGTTCACTGGATAAATCATACTGAATTTAGCTAGATCAACTCATTTTCTATCATCAGACCACTTCAGAATTTCCAGACAGGAGCTCTAACTTGAGTTTGTTTGGTGTGAAATGATGAGTTGGATGAATACCACCATAACCCCTCACCCAGTGCAGAACTCAATCAACTCATTAAATTATTTTCATAAAGCAAGTTTGAAAGTTTGTCAGAAGTGCTCTAGAGGTAAAACTCTCCTGAGACCTTTTCCTTTTTATGGTTTGAGGAAAACATTTAAAGGAAACTTAAGATAAGTGATGGTTGTTTGTTTTCACAATAATAATGATAATTTTGAATTATTTAATTCAGTCTGGATCCCCTTGTGCTTAAAATTGAAAAGCTAAGCTTGGAGCAGTTTTACAAATTGCCTTTGTGCCAGTGGTGGAGCAAAGCACTGCGACTGTTCTCTGTTTTCAAACTGAAAAAAATGTGGAAAGAAATCAACATAATATCATAAAATCTTTTTTATTTCACATGTTTTCTCAAGTTCAGTTAAGAATTGGTTTCTCAAAACTGAAATCTTCAAAGAACACTTCAGGCTAATTATTCAAGCTGAGTCAAAAAATTTTTTTTAGCGCTGCAGGTTTTCTTCCAAATATTTATTTCGTCACATCATCAATTATAACATTTAATGTTTCATAGTAATTTCTAATCAAGTCGAGCAAAACCTGCAGTATGCATAAGCTTACTGAACGCACTCTACTGTATAATTTGTATAGCTCATGTGGATGAAAACCTATTGTTCCCCCTGCAGTGTCTGATATCCAATGATTCCCTGACGGGCTCCCCTGTAGACTCTTTTAAGTGCATCTTCACCTCTCCTCACACATTCAGAGCATACCGGTATATTTTTCTTTTTGCATGAGCAAGCACAACTCTTATCTGTAGCCTTCCCCATTCGCAGAATAAAAACATCAATTCCATGGAAAGGGCACTCCCAAGACCAGTTAGCTTCTATCTCCCAAGCTATATGCTGTGCTTGCCTTAAAGCCTCTGCAGCTAACCTCTGTGGCTTGCTTTAACCCAATCAGCGACTGACCCAAGTTTCAATTTCACAGTGTGCTGCACCCCATGCTCTGGGGCCTGTGATAGCATTTCTGCCACTGGGACTGCTGATTCATGTGTCCGGAAGGGCCATTATTACGGTCTCTCCATCAGATCTGTGTCACGGCCTGGGAACAGAGATTTAGAGGAGGCCCCACACATTTAGTCATTAAGATGTGACAGATATCGATGGATATTATGAATCATCTTCACGTATGAGGAATAATAGAGTCTTTGTGATTTACATGGCTCTCCTCACTACTGCTAATTGAGTCCCATCTATCTACAGGGAGGTGTAAATATACAAAGGTAAGGGAGCATTGCAGAGACAGATTTGCTTATGTGACACGATTTTAAATAAATTGCTTCTGCTTGGGGTTTAAAACATAAAATGATGTCGCAAGAAGCTTGTAATCTACTTTTATTCCGAATCTTTCAGCGCATGTTTTATTCATAGCAAACACTGTTGTAAGCTGAGATGTATAAGGCTCGACAGGAGCATGGTTGGAGCAGTTCATTAAATCCAAGTGAGAGCGATCGTATTAAAACTCAAGTGGCAACAAACAACAACACCAAAACATGAAACATGAATGTGAAAATGAGAGTTTCTGTCCTGATATGTCCTCATCAGAACCAACTGCTGGAAACAAAATCTTTGCATCAGGTAAACACTAGTTCCTTCTGCATCATTAGGTTTTTCTTTCACTGCAGAAATCGCTTGGCTCTTATAGGGGCAGATATGAAGATAAGGCCAGAATTTTGGCTTCAAATGTTTTGAGTGTTGAATATTCTTACTTGACTGGCAGATCACATATCACCTGGAAAATAAGACTTTCAGAAAAGTGTTTATCTACATGAACACCAGTGAGGAATGGTGCAGTCTACCTGAAAATGGGTCTGTTTTTTCGCTGTCACTAAAATCTCTAACCTCATGTGATGGGAGAAAACTCGACTTTAGTTTAGATCATTGTTCATTATTTCATTTGTTATGTGTGCATTGGGTAAGACATTCCAAGGAGACGTTGAAGCAAGACATTGAAGTAAGTAAGATGGCAGCTAGGAGGAGAGGTGCTTCTCTTAAAATGCACCATCTGTCACCAGTTGTTTTATTTGCACAGTGACAAAACAGGTTCTGTTGCTTTGCTCCCCCATTGTTTTGACTCTTCTCCAGAAGCTTCATCCTCCTTGTGCTCTCAACAATTGTTTTTCACAGTGTTTTCGGAGAAAAACCTAGTCGTGCTCAAGCTGAGTGATGCTTTGTTTGCTGAAAGCTTTGTTTTGGTTTGATAGTGTGAAAGCTGACACTCCAAGCACCTTAGTAAACTCAGTCCAAAGTTTCTCCAAAACTCTCATCAATATTTAATGGTCAGTGCTCCTTGTTGTTTGTCTTCATTGGAGATGTGGTGACTTAGAGAACCTGAAGTAGGGGGAAACCACCTAGAGCGATTTCCCAGCATGTTGAGAGAGAGTAAAGGTAGATTATTTTCTTCTTTTCAAAATGTTTTTTTGTGAAACATATTGAGTAGACAAGCTGCACAGTCAGTGGTTATGCAATGCACTGAATAAAGAAAAATATCAATACACAAGTTGTAGTCCAGACAAACTTCAAGTCCCTCTGTCTGGATGGTAAACTGTATCTATGGTAGCTGTAAAAGAGACTTCCTTGAGCACAGCATTCATAATTGTTTTCGTTTTTCAACAGTATGACTCCAAATATTGACATTTGTCATCCCAATCGTCAGCATAAATGTTGTCAATGCATGTTCCTGTAAACCGTGGATATGCTGAAACTTAGCTGTAATACCATATTTTTTTACTCTAAACTAAATGTGTCTTTTTTGTGGAAATCATAAAAAAAGCATTGAAAGTGAGTGTTTAAATGGACCTGGTAGTGTCGAAGGTTTGGGATTTTTGATTGACTAAACTGGTGAAAGCAGATGTAATGACACTTGTGTACTCTACTTGGCACACAAGCAATTCTCTGAAGATAGCTTCAGTATCAGAACAAAACTGCTTTATAGGTTTCCTTTTCAAAATTGAGGATGTTGGACATTCTCTCTCTGTGTCTGTCTCTCACATACACACACAGCTCCTGCTTATCATACTTGGCAGCCTGCTGGTCTAATTGCAATCTTTCTTTTATCTCTCCACCCAGGGGATGTACAGTTGCTGCCAGTTTGAGGATGAGACAGGACCAGGGGGAAGCAGCTCTTTGCCCCAGTACCACACAATGACCAGCATGCCTACAGCACCCCAACAACACCTCGTCACAGCCACGATAAATAACACGACTGCCATTGCCATGGTGCAGCAGCAACAGCAGCAGAAGCACCATCAACAACAGCAACAGGGGCAGACTTATACAACCATGCTACCTGGAACGCCGCCAACTACAGGACACTCAGCAATGGCTCTGGGACCCTCAAACAGCCCCTTACTAGAAGGCCCCATGCCCTGCTCCACTTTCTTGCCACGGCATGACCGCAGACTCGCTGTGGTTGATCGCTGGAACAGGCCGAAGCCAGAGAAAGTCATGACGGCAGGCAGTGCTGGAGGTGTGGGCATTGGGGGGATAGCAGGAGGTATCACTGAACTCCAGGCCCAGCAGCAGTATCAGCAAAACCTTGGACAGCACTGGAACATGCAAGGAGGTGTTGCAAGTGGAGCAGGTGACACAGGACTAGATGAATACAAGCGCTACTATGGTCCTATAGATCCAGAGGGGCTAGGAGCTAACTCAGACCAACAGGCAGCTGGCCCCCAGCAGACTCCCAAAGCTAATCCTCGAGGCCCTAAAGCCTCAGGCATGCCACGTCTGCCTCTGAAAGGCCCCCCACCAGGACCTGGGCACTTAATCCCCAAGCCACCTCCACCGCTCCCATCCTCCCCACGAAGGCCTCCTTTCTGGCGACGAGGAAGCCTGGTTCAGGCAAGAAGAAAAGGCTCAGGAGGTCCCCTGTATGAGAATATACTCCCCTTAGGGAGGCGAGGAGGTGGAAGGTATGGAGCAGGTGATGGAGGTGGAAGGAGAGGGCGACGTCCTCCTCCACCTCCTCCTCTGCCTGTCCCTCTGTCCTCCCCAACACACACCCCTACCACGCCCTCCTCCCCATGCCGTTTCTACTCCTCCTGCTCCAGTGCCTCGTCCTCTTCCTCTTCATCTACATCGTCCTCAACCTCTTCTTCATCATCTGTCTCGCTTTCTAGGTCAAATTCCCCCTCCTCTTGCTCCAGTGACAGCTCCTACAACTCCTCGCTGAGTTTCCGGTATCGACCAGGCGATAGGGATTTTACGGTGGATGATGATTATGACTCAGATCTGCTTACAGAGGAGTCCAGCCTCCTCCTGGGGTCACGGCGGAAGATTCGTTCACGCCGGATGTCATCACGCTCACTGCCATGCAGCCCGCCACCTCCGCCAGTACCACCCCGAAAGCCACGTCCTCAGAGAGATCTTGGCAGAGAGAGAACAGGCAGCCAGCTTGCCCAACTACAGGAGTGGTGGGCATCATGGGGTGACAGAGAACGAGTGAGAGGAGGAACAACAAGCCGGGCAGATGGAGCAGTGGGTAGAGAGGAGAAAAGGCACAACAAAGAGAGGGAGCGTGAGAGGAAGAGGAGGAAGAAGGGCCGAAAGAAGAAGAAAAGGGAAGAAAGGGAAAGAGAGAGGGAGCGAAAGCGTCGCAAAACAAAGAAGAAACGGAAAAAAGAGGATAAGACAAGGAAGAGAGAGCGGAAGAGGTCTGAGCAGGAGGGAGGAGATGCTGAAAAGAGAGGGGAACTCAAGTCAGGGACACCAGACTACCCATCATATCCGCCCCTGAGACGAGAGTCTTTTCGGAAAAAGAGCGAAAGCTCCATCAGAAGCTATGGATGGAACATCCCAGGTGAAGACGATAGGAAGGAAAGAGAAGAAAAAGAGAGGGATGATGGGGAAGACAGCAGAGGGAAAGAAAGACACCACAGACGAAGGAACAGTAAGCACTATCAGAGCTCCAGCAGTAAGCCCTCTTCATCTGTCAAGTTCTGGGGAGGGGGCAACCCTTCCTCTGACACTATTCCATCTGCCTTTCTGCCCTTGTTGCCTGTCTCCTCTAAAAGGAGGAAGAGTAAAAGTTCAGACAGAGATGCTGTAGCAATGGAAGGAGAGAAGAGGCCTTTGCTGGGACGGAGCGGGAGAGGTGAGATGCTCTCCAAGGAGGGACTGTCCTTCCATGAATGGGAGTCTGAAGTAGAGCGTGAGGAAGAGGATTCTGAGCTTGAGAGACGGAAAGCGGAGCGTGGAAAGAGGCGTGGAGGAGGAAGGACAATGTCCGATGAGGAGCGGGAACGTGATAAGGTAGTCGGGATATATTCTGATGATGATGCTTCTTCAGGAGAGTTTGGGAAGTTTGAGAGGTACTGGGAGGATCATGAAGGAAGGGCAGTTGGAGGAATTGGAGGGGGAGGTTGGTTTTTCAGCACCTACCCCTCCAGAGATAAAGCCGGCAGCATCAACAGTCGAGATGACCTGTTCCTCGAGCGGGGAGAGAGGTGGGGGACAGCAGAAAGTGGATGGGGGTCTAGCGGAGGTGGTGGTGGAGGAAGAAGAGGAGAAGGAGAGAGAGGTTGGGGCTCAGGATCACATTGGCCCCAACCTCCTCTCACGCCACCACCTCCTCGACGATACTGGTCAGTGGACAAACTCCACATACAAGATGAGAAGAAGAGTAAACGCAAGTCAAAGGACAAGGGAAGAGGGCACACGGCTTGTTCCTCCTGTCATTCCCCCAGACACCATCCACACTCCCATTCTTCCAAATGGGCACGCATAACATCTCGCAGCCAGGAAGAGCTGTACCAACACTGCCAGAGTTTTGGTGGTCCCCTCAAGCCCAAACATGACTCCTCATCTTCCTCCAAACCTGATCGCTCACAAAATCCATCCAAATCTGGCAGCCAGTCAAACCTCAGTATCCAGCAGCGGACACAGAGAACAGATAGGGATCGCGATCGAGGACGGCAATCATCCCCACCTCCGTCCCTCATACCTAATTTGCCACCCCCGCTCCCTGCCCTTCCAGCCCCTCCGTCCTCATCTCATCCTATCCACGTTCCTCCCCCTACCTCTTCCTCGTCTGTATCCTCTCCTTCTGTGGTCTCGTCCACTCCGGGAGCACCCCAGCCCTCCTCCATGGCTTCGGCAAGTGCTAAACTACAGTACCAGAGATTGCGCTCTGTACCTCAGCCCCAGAGGTTTCCTCAGTCTCCTCACTTACCCCTCAAAGCCAAGAGCCTTTGCTCGCGAAGGGGCTCAGCCCACTTTTCCAGTGTGGAGAGTGAGGTCTGAAGTTCAACAAGGTAACAAAAGTCATAAGAGAGCCCTGCAAGGCTGACCCTAAGCAGGTGATCTGGATCTGAATCTGTCTGGCAGCAATCATATAGCTGCACAGCCAAGTCAGTACAGTATACGCACTGAGCCCTTTCCTAAAGTTCTGCACAAACAAACAAACAAACAAACAAACAAACAAACAAACCAGAAAGCCAAACAAACCCAAATGAGGCAGGTCAAAGGAAAACAGGAGCAACCTTGTGCTTACTGTTTCCTTTGATTCCTCTCAGTATGTGAAAGACTACCACAACAGCAACAACTTGCATTCTGAACTGGGTTAACCAATACACTAAAAGCAAATCAGACATTTAAAGTGGTACAACTGAAGGAAACTCCTTTGCTATAGACAGTAAAGGGCTTTGGATGTTGAAGCAGAGCCGTAGTTTGTATTCAGATGATTCTTAATGCTTACTGAGGGCTCAGGAACTTTGTAGTACTGTATGCCTGCTGCTCTCAGAAGCCTTTAACACAGAACAGTGTTCTTATTTTTTTCCCTTAAACAAATCGCTTACCCCTACTTTCCTTTTTTCCCTTAACAAACTGTTTACACCCCCGCAGAACTGTGACGCCCACCCGAGGCACGTTTGTTGTGTATGATCAATACTTTCTTGTTTTGAGGGAGAGGAAGGTGATAACAACCTTGTTTTCTCTGCTATACATGCACCCAATCTTGTTTTCTACTATTTAGTTCTCATCTTATTTACCTTCTTTTTTCTTTCTTCTCACCTTCCCTAACCCTCTTTTTCTCCTGCTTTTTTTTCTCCTTTTCTACCTCATTTCCCACCTTATTCACATCTCTATCTTCTCCTCATCTCCTGTGTCATCTCCTCTCCTGTCCTTCCCCTCTTGGCTCCTCTCCTTGATGTGATTATTCTGTGTGTCTGTGCTTTTCTGTGTTTGTATTCTTGACAACAGGGTAAGTCAACTGTGACTGATATTCTACTGGCTTAATGAAAAGCTGAGTGCCAAACTTAAGTAGAGCTCGACATCAATCTGTACGTTAGCAGCTGTGTTTCCTGTTTTCTCGCAGTCACCTCCCAAATATGCGCACATTCTAATATATACACACACATAAAAGTGCACACAAAAAACCTACATTCATCATCATTCATCTGTTCTCTTTCTTGAGCCATACATTATTCACCCTCTGTTCATGTTACAATTTTATACTTTGAAACCTTTATTTTACTTCTGTGTTGTAGTTGTTCTTGTTGTTATTGATTGTGTTCTATATATCAAAACATGTATTAACTCTAATACAATGTAAGCACTGTGCCATTCTACTCGAGCTGCACACGAAACGTTCTCTCAACTACCTAACTACGACAATGAAGGCAGTGTCTTTTCCCTTCCTGTATTTGACTGAATGTAAAGTCAGCCGCCGAACAAGTGCGCTGCAACACCAATTAAGACACTTGGAGATGGAAATTGTAGCATTTCTGATGGTTAGCATGTGTAACTACATAAAGGTCTTTGAAGAGAATTAACTTTGGTTCATTGTTCATGTAGCCTGACGTAAGCAGAGGTATGCTACCCTTGCAGGGTAAGTTAAGTAAAGCATAACGTCTGTAATGGGATACAGTTTAAATAATTTTTTATTAATTTTTTGATTGGTGCCAAGACGAGAATACCGTCGAATAAAACTAAACATAATCAACCCAGGTTTGCTTGCCGTCGAGCAGGAGATGCGTGTCTAACATGCTAGGTGGAGCTACACAGTTAGACAAAGTGAAAGTGAAAGTGATTGTTGCAGGGAAATACATTTTAAAGCCTTATGCTAATTGCTCCTGCCATATGTTTGGTGTAAAGTATGAGTATGTATTTGAATCAACATGCCTAAGGTTAGCTTCATGCTAACGAGACAGTATGATCAGAATGGGATGATTTTGATTGGAGTGAAATTAGATCTAGTGCGAGTGCCGTTTTGATGTCAAAGAGACTGTGCCTATGTTGGATGATAGCTAGCGGATGAGACAGTTTGGAAAAAGTGCTGGATCTGAGTGATGGTGTATGAGAGACATAGTAGCACATCCAGTGCAATCTTGTTTTTTAAAAGGTATTTCTCACCTTGTAAATGTGTAACCAAGAGCTATAGCTTTTTAATCCATGACCGAGCTGACACCAGCAGTTACACTCAGATGTCAAGCACTTAGCTAGGGTAGCTAGTTTTATCCATCAACATTAGAGTCTAGCATCAGGACACTGGACATCAGTGGAGTTTCGGAGAAGAGGCAAAAACCACTGGCACAACACAATTTGGTGTGTTTCCGTCGGTCATAAAGCCTGAGCCATCCTTCCCATAACAGTCTGGTCAGCTCTTGTTGTTTGCCTGGAACTGCATCTGAGCCATAATTTACTTCAGCTGAAGAAAACAAAAAAGAGAACTTAAGTTTTTAACATTAACTTGTTGTGTAAAGTTTGTTTGCCTTTCATTATGAAAAATTCTATATACAGTATATATATATATATATATATATATATCATATATATATATTTGTGGCGGTGGGTAGCGTTAGAGAAAATTGTTGTTTAGCATCTTGATATTTGGGGATATATTTTTCTCATTCCAAGTCCATTACAGTAATAATAAGTATGACAGTATGTGTTTAAAACACTTATTCCCTCACATCCACCGACAACAGGGGAACTATTTTGTTCAAATATACTTTAAATACGATTGACTGTATTAAGCCAAGTTGGAGGCAGGTCAGTGCTTTTCTTTTTACAATCAGCAATCAACAGCTTATAGAGATTTCAATAAAACCAGGAAAAGCGTGAAGTGTGACATGTTTCTGTGCATTCACACCGCAAGCATCTCAAGTCTGTTGCCCCAAAAACAATCTCCATGACGTAAGAAAATGATGCTTTTGCCATTGAAAACTTGGCTGCAGTTAAACCATTTGGGCTCAGTTGTCTTGCTGTGTGTTGAACCTGTTCCCTCCCTGAACACCGCAGCATCAGTGAGCTGGCATAAACAGGTAATTGTACATTTGTGCAGCACAGCAGCTGCTAGCGGTGTGAACACAAAGCTTGGGTGTTTCATCAGAGAAATGAGCCACCGTTCTCTCCTTCTCTTCCCTCGCCTTTTTTTCCTCATGTCTATCCATTGTGTTGGTGCGTGTCTGCTATTGTAAAGCTGGTCTGTTTTTAAAAAAGAAGAGTATTTGTGGATATATTTATTTCATCTTAAAAGAAAAAATAGCATATCTAAATATATATGATAGTATATTTCAAGGCGCTAAGATCTATGTTATATAAGTTTGTCTACTGAATTTTCGCTATTTATCTCAATGAATATGTCTTTTTTGTCCGTTTGTCTGTCTCTCCTTGTCTCAAACCTCCTGCCCAGCTCCCCACCCCCCCAGCGAAAACAGAGACCAGTATGTAACTGTGTTTTTGCTCACTTAAGATCAACCATCCGCCTCCATTAGCTATCTACTGTAGCTAACGCTAAGATTTCAACAGAGTGACAACGTGGAGGGGTGTGCGAGTGTCTTACGACCATGTCACTGTAGCAGTGGTGGCGTGTGTTTGTCTACCCAGAGGGGCCTTTATTTTTGGTTTGGGCTACAGATCAACGACTAATTAAACCTTTTATGGATACAGCAGCTTTTATCACAACTCTCACTTGTGTCGGGGTCACACTCTCGACCCTGTTTCAGGTTCAGATCGGACCCTGGAGTTTATACCGCAGTGAAGAGTAAGGTGACCTCTTTGAAACACAATGTAGCGAGCAGCACAGGCTTTGTTTTCTTTCTTTTTTTTGCATCTCTTAGTAGCTGTATTACTATACAAAAACATGCACAGCTACCCCTGCCAACCAACCTATACGGTATATATAAGGACTTTGATATACGTACATAGTGTGTTGTATCTGCCAAGCTGCTGTGCTGTAAAACAAAAAGAGAAAAAAAAATTATACACAACAAACACACTGTTTCTTTCTTAATTTTCCAAACCTGGTAAAGCTAATATGACACATGTCAGGGGCAGGGCTAAATCTGCTCGCTAGTGTGGGTTCCACTGAGGCCAAAAATGGGCTTTGTTTTTGTTTGTTTTTTGATAATCACATGAAACAAATGAAAGTGGGCATCCCCTCTTTTTTGCCTAAATGTGCAACAGTGACCCTGCGCGCATCGTGGAGTAGAACATGGAAACAACACTGCCTGGGAAAGGAAATCCACACTTTTACGTTCTGATGATACTTTTGTGTAAGTCGGTAAGGTGAGAAGGGTCGTTCATTTCCAGCGAAGCCTTTAGTGAATATACGAAGCATTTAGCGGCCCTGAGCCCAATTTTAGCCTCCAGTGGAAACACATTCACAGTTTCTGCCTGTACACCTCTGAACAATGTCTCAAGGCCTTGTATTAATACTGCTGTATTGACTGACTGTACTGATAATGGCTAGTCGTGCTACACTTTATTGTCTGCACCTCACACCCATGCACACACTGACAGACTCACACGATTACACATGCACACACACACATGCACACACACAGGTAAGACGATGTGACCACCAGTGAGGACGTGACAATACTGTGCTGTACTGCAAGCAGGACAGAAATAAACAGATGATTTTAATAAAGAACTGAAACAAATGTTGGAGTTTTATTTTGCTGGTTGAGTGACTGGTGATAAATACACTTTGTTAATCGGGATCATTTCAAAGACACGGGCAGCACAACGCCAGGAAGTAGAATGATGATAGTTATTACTGCAACTCTCTGCAGGTTAATGTTGAATATTGAAATAAGATTAAAAAAGGATATTAAAAAAAAACACCAGGATGGAAAGGAAATTAACTTAAGTGCCTGGTCATACTCGCCAGAATAAAATGTCTGGATGTCGTGTTTCCCATACGTTCAAATTTGTAAGCATCATATAACATCTAACATATCGGTATTTCTACAATATGTGTCATATAAGGTTCATATTACATGTGTATGAGGATACTTTGATGTTGGAACGTTGTGGCGACTGGTGGCGGCGTGACAGCTGAGGAGAAGGCTGCCGTGCCAGTGACCACGGTTCTGTTCAGTGTTTGTAAATGAAATGAAATGATCTTTTCCTAATCCCAACCAAGCCTTAACCCAACCGAACAATAGCGTTGTCACAACATAACACTGACAAATTGAACTGTAGGTAAAGTAAACGTTAAATTGACAACACATAACTGTGGTTTGCAGAAATGTACGACATCATTTTATAATGTTGAACGGGCAAAATGTCTCGATTTTGAACTTTTAAATAACTCTTTGGTTTGGTTTTAAGTTTGGGTTTGAGTGACTAGGCTCGAAAAGATTTGCAAAATGTGAAGAGCTGCTGGTTCTGCCTCTGGTTTTTCCCCATTTTCAAATGTTTGCTTTAATGTTGTCTCATGGATTATGAATCAATCATTTGGGTTTGTGTTCTGACCACCAGTTTTAGCTATTTAATGTTTAATATTTATCTTTCAGTCCGACGGCTGTAAAACAAAGCCCGACAGAGGAGGAGGAGCAGAACGCTTGTTTTTGTAGCTGTGAACAGAATTTGGTGCCATAGTTGCTGAATTCATCCAAAATCGAGTGATAATTTGGGTTTTATGATCTATTTTCTCTACAATGATATAAAAGTTTTTGCCCGCCTCTCGCAGCACACAGAACATACTTCTTAAGTACACAAACCTGTTTTAACTTCTGAATTAGACAAAGGTCATCATTCAATTACTTGTTCATTTGGTCTAATTAAAGTGAATGGTGGCTTCATTAGACTAAATGAGATCTGTTTTAGAAGCTGATGTATTTGTACAATGTAGCTAACAAAACTCTTTAAAATCCAAGACTACAAACATCAGTGAGAAGTCAAAATTTAACCATCAAGAAACGATGATGAGGCTGAAAATCAAGTGGGGAAGAAGAGGAAATAAAAGGCTCCAGCTGCTAAACAAGACAGTTAAAGACAGGGACAAAAAAGGCAGAAAAGAGAAAGTAAGAGAGTTGAGGAGGGAAGAGTCACTGATAGTCCTGAGAAGAGACAGACAGAGAAAAGAAAGAAAGGTGTGGAGGAGGAAAGAAAGAAAGAGGGGAGACAGCGCTCAGTTTTCATGCCGTCTGCAGGGTGAGATAGAGCCGGTTGTCATTTCTGCCAACAATAGGCCACCGCTGAGCGCCGCCTGTATTAGGAACACTGCAGATATGGATAAATCTCTCACACACACACACTTTCCTTTATTTCCTCGCTTTTCTCTCACTTGCACTCCCTCACTCCAACATCTTGCGGCCACATAATCAGCCACACACATGATTTCTCCGTCTCACACAGCAGGAATTACCTTCTAATACTCCTTCTGCCTGCCGGTTTACGGTCCTATAATTAGACGGCGGGTTCAGGAGTTCAAACGCGTTAACTCCGAACGAGCTTTTACCACAAAGCGCACTTTATGAAAGGCGACTCGTTGTGTCCCTGCTGTCCTGATCTCTTTGATTAATGTCCCCTCTAATGTCTCCCCCGGGGTGTATATACACCTGTGTTCATGTGTGGCTACATATAAAACCTGCAGCAGTCTCTGTGTTCTCATGTGAAGGGTAGTAAAATGTCAGGGTTACAGTTTGTGAGGATGGGAGCTCTTTCCCCGGAGCACTCAGTGTCACGTTTTTACGAGGCGTCACCGTTAAACTGCTTAATGGACGTGTTGTGACCGGCACATACATGAAATGCCATCCTGAGATAATGCAGTCACTGCTGACCTCAGCAGATGTTTGGACACCTGGACCAAAATTTACATAATGTGTATGTGACCTTTATTTCATCAGGTAAACATGATTTAAGACGTACTTTTGGAGATATAGCACTTATGGAGTATTCAACTACCCTCATACAGTTTACAGTACAACCCTTAATGTCAAACTAACCCTCTAACTACTATTTAATATTGTAGTTGCTTTAAAAACATGCTTAATGTTGTTATTTGGTTGTAGTCAGGTTAGGTTTAGACACCAAAGCTACTTGGCTAAGTTCAGGAAATGATCATAGTTTGGTTAAAATACAAGAAAATGGGAAAGTTCGGAAGGAAATTGAAAAGTCTCGTCGCTGTCCAGTCAAAACATCTCCAAAATGCAAACTTTTCATGAGCCCAGAAGAACAGCCATGTCGCAATGCATTTTTTCATATGATTCCACGACTTCGTCAATGTTTCGTTTATTTGGAGAGAATCGGCTTACCTCAAAAATTCAAAAACACCAAATTTGGAGACGTGGTTTTCACTGGACAGCGACAGTTAGTACATTAAAGTAGGAACACTGATTTTAATTTCACACAGGAAGCAATCAGCATCTATTCACCCCAATGCTGACTTTGTCCGTCTTTATATGAAGTCACCTGAATTACTCCTTTGCTCCCGTCATAACTACCCGAGCCACTAGAGGTCACAGACTAACAGTAAACTAAAATATGAGTCGTATCGAACTTCTTGGATAGACGGCCAACATACGGCTGTTTTGTCTTTCGAGAATATTTTAGGAACGTTCCATGAAAACAAATAGCAATAATTAGACATTAGTTTCTAAATCAGGCTACATAACTGCAAGACTGTTATTTATTTTCAGGCTGCTGAAACAATCAGAGATAATCGAGTCAACAGTCCCTGTGAAATATTTTCTGCTCCCGTCTACTTGTCCACTTTTAGTGTTGTAAATGTGATATAGTGGTCATTAGAGGCTGATAGTGTTGGTGATGATGGT
Organism: Sparus aurata; assembly: GCF_900880675.1. Lineage (NCBI taxonomy): Eukaryota > Metazoa > Chordata > Actinopteri > Spariformes > Sparidae > Sparus > Sparus aurata. The sequence goes on along the minus strand of NC_044189.1, from coordinate 4,409,251 downwards.
TTAATGTGCTCTCTTTTATCATACGAACACCAAAATTATAGTCGTAAAGATGAATTGTTGTTAAAACGAGCCACGTAGCACCTTGCATCCCCAAAGGACTCAATCAGCTGCTATCTACTCTTAATAGATGCAATCACAGTAACAGCACACACTCATTAACTCTGGGTAAACCTAAGTGAACCACAAATATAAAACACTAAATATGTGTTTGTACAAGTATCAATTAGACACAATTAAACCAACACTGCTGCAGCTAGCAGGTTTAAGAAGTGACATTATTGCGTTATATAGTATATTTGTTGGGAAAGAGAAGTTTCAGTTAATTGTTGGATAATCACAGGTTGAACCAATACCAATTCAATACTTCCAAAGAGGGTTGAATACTTTTTATGTTTGGTTTTGGTCCAGGAGAGTGGACCTGCAGAGATCAATAAAAAAAAAAAAAACATAATCATTTTAAAAACAAACACTTTTGAACAGTCTGGTGATTCGTCTGATGATTATAAACGACCTGAAACAGCAAACAAGACCATCAGCAAACAGATTTTTATATAGTTATTATTAAAGCCTGTGCTCTGGTCCGATCTCATATATATAACATATAAAATAACGTATAAATACATCACCTCACCTGCTGTCTCTCTTTGACTCGCTTCCAAAACAAATGCGCGCGCCACCAACAAGCGCTAGCAAAGATCTGGTACCACTTTTGTCCAAATGGAGCGCTAGAATCAACAAAAACTAAAAGTTCCTTGTCATTCTTAAATTGTTTGCGCTAGCAGTGTTAAATTAGATCAAAGGAAATCATAAAGCCACAAGAATGTTTACCTTCCAAGCCTGAAGACCCTTTTGCAGTATGACAACACCTCCATGCATAAAGCAGCTCCTGTAAAATATGGTTTTCCAAGTTTACTAGTAAAAATTTTACTTGCCTGCACAGAAAGTCGGATCTCAATCCAATCAAACACCTTTGGGATGAACCGGACGCCAATTACAAGCCAGAGCTAATCAGCCAACATTGGTGGGCGACTTCACTGATACTGGGAGCAAATCCCTGCAGCCAAGAGTCTCAAATCACAAGGCCACGAAGCTGTTGGAGCGGCTGATTAAGGCATGTGTTTTGGGCGTTATGGTAGATATCAAAGCCACACACACACACACACACACACACACAGGAACACATGTGTTGTATTCCTCTATCAACCTTGACTCACCAGCAATTCTGCACCATATGCACTCACAATCATATAGAGGACGTTTTTCCCATCTGCCATCAGTGTCAGGAGAGGTCCGTTATTACAGTGTAAGTTAGAGTGATAGACTCCGGTACAGAAGAAGCACTCTGAGAAATGGCCTCGCACATACACACAGACACACACTGACCTGATGTATGAAACACCTCTCAGAGCATCATACATTAACAGGAGTGTATGTGTGTGATTTATAGGTGAAAGCTCGGGGTCGTATTGATTTGCTGCTGTGTGTGGTCACTTCAGGTCCAGTTCTCTGAGGACACATGCATGTACACACACACTAACATCAACATATGACCTGAACCTGTAACAATAGGCCCTTTGTGTAATTAGTGGGGTTATATCATTGAGACAGATGATACTCTGTGTTACATTTATAACGGTTTATATTAATAAAGGCTTTATAATGACAGAATTTTGTCAGGAAATAAAGATAAATACACTCTGAGTGTCCGTGTTTTGTCCTGCAGTGGTCCTCAAAGTCAAGACTGCACTTAAAATAATTACTACCGCCACAAAGATGTAGCTAAGCATGTTCAATCATCCAGATTGTGGAAATGAAGGCATAAGAGTTCATTCTTGACCATGGAAATACCTAAAAATATTCCTAACTGGGGGTCCACCTCCTCACAATCTTCATGACAAGACAAGACGCTCTCAATGTTTTGTTGTTTGCCACAGCGACTGAAGTGACCATTGCACAGTACACTCCACATACTCACTGAAGTGGAGTTACATCCAGTAACTACTAGGGGTGTAAAGATTCACCGATTCCAATCGGTATCCGTTTTTCACGTCAAAGATGCGACTACATCGATACGCGGACGTATCGATTTGAATGTACCATTAACTGGTCGATAGCCCGATTCTAAAGTTACGTATCGGTTGACGGAAGCTTTGCTGCTAATTCTGCAGAGCGTCTTTAAACTCCTATAAAAGGTTAAAGGTCAACGCGAGATTCTCATGAGAGTAACGTTAGCGTGTCCGAGGGAAAAACCACAACAACAACAACAACAACAACATGTCCGACAGCTCCGTCCCTGTTTACAATGCACCGGCCAATCTGAAATCTAAAGTTTGGAAGAGATTTGGATTTTATAAGAAGGAGGGACATTTGGACAAAAGTCTGGCCATATGTAAGGTCTGTAGAACAGCTATTAAGTACAGTGGTAGCACGACAAATCTGGAAACTCACCTGGAGGAGTCTGTGGATGCTAACGTTAGTAACGTTACAGCGAGCACAAGCAAGAACACGCAAGACAGCGACTTTTTCCAGCCACAACTCGGTGAGTTCCAGGGTCATCACAGCATCTATAGCCTGTTTTATTGCGAAGGACTTACAAGGGTGGTTGTGAGTGATGGCTTTCGAGACATGGTGAGGTAAGCAATGCCACTTTCATAGAGTTGCTTACTTTAATTTATAATGGAAAATGAATGTCTACATTGAACAAACAGATTAAGAACTGTATCAGATTGCATTGTATTGTATTGAATCGCATCGAATCGCACCAAATTGTTCCGTATTTAAAATGTATGGTCCCTGAATCGTATCGTAGCCCAGGTATCTAGATCCGTATCAAATCGTCTTATGAAGGAGAGATGCACACCCCTAGTAACTACTATGTGACGGTCACAGTTTTAGACACATGGTTGATGATGCGTAGTCTTCGCAGTTTGGTTAGATTCAGATGTACATGACAGTAAGTTAAGCACATGTGAGTAAGCTTCGACGCGTTAAATCTGCGGCACGCTGCTGTCTGTTTCTGTTGATTCTGGTGGCCTCAGTCGACAAATCAGAGTAAATAAACTTTGCTTTATAGACGTACCATACCAGCTGACTTACAAGACTCCTCCTTTCATCCTCACCACTCCACCATTAAAATAGTTTTGATGTTAGTGGGGCAGCTGTGGCTCAGGATGTTGTGTGGTCGCCCACCTGGATGTTGAAGTGTCTCTGGGTAAGATACTGAATCCAAACTGCTCCCGCTGGCTCCTCCATCGATGCCTGAGTGTGTGTATGAATGGTTATCGTTCCTGATGAGCAGGTTGCACCTTACATGTTCGACTCTACCGGTGTCTGAATGGTCCCAGTGAAGATTTTGAGAAGCGCAGGATATTTCTTTTGTCAAAAATATTTTATAAATGTTTGATTGAAACAAAGCGTGGTGGTCAGTGTGGTCTATTCGGAAATATCAAGCTAATAATTGTGTATTTTTCCCTTCCCTCTTAAACGGGAGATAATTTCTGTGCTGTAAATGCAATACAGTGGTCGTTAGAGGCTGGCAGTGTTTGTGACGATGGTTTAATGTGCTCTTTTTAATCATACTAACACCACAATTATTGTTATAATGATGAATGGACGTTAAAACAACGACATGCATTACCTTTAAACATCTCTACTCGTTCCCCTTCATCCCCGCGGGGCTCAATAAACCGCTATATTCTCTTAATAGGTGCAATCACAATAACGGCACACACTTATTATTTGTATGACGGTAAAAGCATATGTCACATTATAATCCCACTGTGATGCCAGCTGTTTGTAAATGTAGCCGTCTCGTTAAACGTCAGCATATGCATTCATAATCTATTGTTTCTCTTTTCTTTGCGCATTCTCACAAACACATGTGATGATTATCTGAATGTCTTCACGCACACAACACTTAAAATCTGTTTTTAAAGTGTCTCGTCCCTTTTATATGCATTTTGCGCGTTGGGCCCAAAGGGCTTAATAAACCGTCATCTTTCCTCAATAGGTGCAATCACAATAAGAGCACACACTGCTTGATGAAAACAGCTCATGTTGAATTATTTTGCTACTGTGTCGCCAGCTGTTTGGAAATGTCTTGAGCTCATTAAATGTTCGCAAATGCATCCATTACCTATATTTCTTTTCTTTGCACATTCTCACAGACATTCATAACGACACAGTCGTTGCTCTGACTTCTACAATAGACTTTCCACTCAAGTGTGCTGCAGCTGATGATCATTTTACAGATAAAATGACCAGATTTTAATCCTCACTGACCTGCTGATGGTCTTTAAACTCACGCTGTGCAGCCAAATGCTGTCCAAACCAGCACAACTTGATTCAATTCTTCAGCCAACAACTCTGCCAAACAGCCACTGGATATTTTTAAGGACACCTGGGGACACTTCCATCCGCTTTGTTGCACCACAAGTGGGTGTTTTTTCAAGGATTTTTGAACTGACCAAAACTGGCTATTTTTGACAGGAAGTCGGACCATCTCTATCCAGGATATTGGCGACCAAAACGTGTATTTCGAACCCTAACCAAGTGTTTTTGTACCTAAAGCTAACCAGAGCATGAGTCTCTAAACAGACGATTATGTTCAAACTGGACATTTCTGTAAATTGCAACTTTAACGCCATCATTTATTCTGGCGATTGGGTTGAAATGTGCATAAAATGATGCACCAAACGTGTATAATATTTTTATGTGAAAGCATTGAGTCAATAAACTCTCACTGGGAACATGATTAGGTACAATCTAATGCCATCAGATACGGCAGCCCTGCCTGGAATTCAACTTTATCACACTTCTCAATGTTCAGTTTATCGTTGACACTGTCAGAAATGTGATACTTCTCTTAAAGTTTATTATTGAGGTCACTGCAATATTCAGTTCATCCATATCAGTGTTTGTACAGAGAGGCAGCAGGCAGACAGCAGAAACCAGTAGACAGACAAAGTTAGCATCCAGACAGTGAACATATGGTGGAGCATTTAGCAGCTAAAGAGCCAGATAGCTCCCTCAGGAGTTAGCGGAGAACAAAACCAGAGCTAAAAGAGAGTTGATGCTGGGCTCAAATGTGCCTCCAAATGCTGCTGGATGTGTAACTATGCATCGAGAGTTGCCAAAACGATATTTATCTTTTGCATATTTAACGTTGTCTGATCACTAAACAACAAACTCCTCTTATGAAGTTGACATCTAAGAAAATGCTGCTGAAGATATAAAGTGCTGAGAAGAATTAGGCGTAGATGAATCTCTGAATATGAGTTACAAAACACATGGTTGAAGTCAAAGTGTGTTCTATTGATTTATTATTCTACTTTCACCCACTCGAAGAAAATAAGTTCAGACTACTCTCATCTGCTTCTGCTAAAAACGTATGTAATGTCACAGAACTAGCCCATTCTCACTCCTAACGAGTCTGATGCTGTAGTTTCCCTTCTACAGTCACTTCTTGAAGCTCCCCTCGAGTTCAGTAGTATAAAGAGCGATAAAAGTCAGGAGAAACTGGAATCATTCGATTAGTCTTACATTGGAACATCCCTCTGGAGAGTTTACGTTTTAAAGTTGCGTACGTAGATGACTACCTTACATACGCAAGCGACGTACTTACCTCGCTTGTAACTTTTGTACTTCGCAGTTAGTTAAGATAAAGATAAGATACAATAATGATCTTTTCCTAAACCTAACCACGTAGTTTGCTAACAGTCGAAAAGTCTTCAATGCCATCATATGTTAACTCTTGGTTTGTAAGCTTTATTTTGAAAGACTAACAAGATATGGAATATTATGTGTTTACTAACGTGACTACGGAGCTCGAAGCTTGAGAAACTGTTGCCCTCGTTTCGCAGTTAGTTAAGATAAAGTACAATCTCTTCCTAAACCTAACCGTGTCGTTTGCTAACAGTCCAAAAGTCTTCAATGCCATCATATGTTAACTCTTAATTTGCAAGCTTTATTTTGAAAGATTAACAGATAAATATTATGTGTTTACTAATGTGACTATGGAGCTCGTCACTTGAAAAACTGTTGCTATACGGGAAGGTTTTTGATGCAGACGGCCGTTGACTGAGCTACTGTATTTGATGAGTTGGATGTAAGAACCTAAACCATGATATTCTCCTAAACCGAAACAAACTGTGACTGTTAAGTCGGGGGAAACTGGAATCATTCGATTAGTCTTACATTGAAACATCCCTCTGAAGAGTTTACGTTTTAAAGTTGCGTTACACAATTGAGCTAACGTATGTAGATGACTACCTTACATACATGAGCGACGTACTTACCTCGCTTGTAACTTTTGTACTTAAGTTTCGCAGTTAGTTGAGATAAAGTACGATCTTTTCCTAAACCTAACCGTGGAGTTTGGTAACAGTCCAAAAGTTTTCAATGCCATCATATGTTAACTCTTAATTTACAAGCTTTATTTTGAAAGACTTACATGACTACGGAGCTCGTCACTTGAGGAACTGTTGCTATAGTTTTCGATGCAGAGGGCCGTTGACTGAGCTGCTGTATTTGATGAGTTGGATGTAAGAACCTAAACCATGATATTCATCCTTAAACCTAACCACGTAGTTTGGTAACAGTCCAAAAGTCTTCAATGCCATCATATGTTAACTCTTAGTTTGCAAGCTTTATTTTGAAATACTAACCAGATATGAAATATTACGTGTTTACTAACGTGACTTCAGAGCTCGCCACTTGAGAAACTATTGCTATAGTGGAGGGTTTTCGATGCAGAGGGCCGTTGACCGAGCTGCTGTATTTAATGAGTTGGATGTAAGAACCTTAACCATGATATTCTCCAGAACTGAAACAAACTGCGAGTGTTTCATGTGAACATCACATATCGTGTTCGCCAGCATGAGACACCGAGGGGGGCGTATCAAAACATTGTGTGTATCTGATGAGCCGGGAATGAGACGGAGTTGAATTATTCAGCATTCAGTTCACAATCATGTTGTTTCACACGAAAGAGGAAAATAATGAGCTCTGAATACGCTGTTTGCTTTTAACCCTCTGACACGCATCATGACATATGAATCGATGACGTCTACGACCCGATCGTTTTTATCTCGCGCTCGTGTTTCTGCTCTTTTAACTTCAGCTGAGTGTCAGACGTGCCAGCTGCTGTGCGCACTCGTGCCCCGCGGTTTGGGATTTCAACTACAACCCAGAACTTCACACACATGTGTGATGTGTGTGCCCATCAAGTATTCATGTTCTGGGCTTTCAGCTGTTACACACACACACACACACATTTTCCTCATCTGAATGTAGTTAACTTAAGCAGCAGGAGTTGCAAGAGGGGGTGTTTCTCTGTTCTGATGCAACAACCTGACAGTCTCGGCTCCGTGTGGTTTTTTGTTCCTTTTTCTATATTTGTGTTCAGGTGAGTGTGTGTGTATTTAAGCCTTTGTGTGTCTCTGACTGTATTGTCTATGTGTGTGTGTGTGTGTGTCGACTTGCCACACACACACACACACACACTCTCTTGCGTGCCTGGAATACGAGGCAGGGCATGATGGGAGGGGAAGAAAAGAGATCCTCTCCCGTATCCAGGGGCAACGCAGGTAACAGGAGGATAAGCGGCGACGACGATGACTCGGCGGACGCCTCGCTGCTACGTTCGTTAAGCCTCGGGAACTTCAGCAGCCCCGACAGCTTTGTGAAAACACATTGCATCACACACGTAATGAAACGGTTCATTTGTCTGCCGGATTTACATAAAAAATCACGGCGACCACAGAGTCTGCACACAGGTTTTCTCTCCACACACACACCGGCAGCTGATTTCACTGATTAGTTCATCCTGTCTGGTTGGCGATGCGTTAATCAGTGAAATCACCTGGTGGTCTGATTAGTCGGGAGTTTAAAAAGCTGAGGATTTCTGTCACTTTGCGACACATGATTGCCCAATCATAAACAACGCGGTAATGACACAGTTTCATAAATTCGTAGCGGTTCTCCCCCAACACAAACTCTTTCCCTCCTGCAGGACTGAAAGCGCTCCAGTGAGCAGCGATCTGCAGGTTTAAACATCCAAACATGAAGGTTGAACTGTGCAGGATGTTGTTGAAATGTGAAAGTAGCACACGGAATTGCAGTGATTATATTTCAACATGAAGCAGGTAACGATAGATTTAATCATCGTAGGAAAATAACCCAGAAAAAACAACAGCACTGTGTTTGGTTTGTCCTAAAGAGATTCTGTTAATGACCGGTCAGGTGTTCGACCCTTCAAGTCACTTAACACCGAACTTTATGTTTTGAAACTGTCTCAGACAACCTGTGATTAATACAGCCGTCACAGTTTCTCCTCTAATCATCAGAACAGGAACCCAGAATATCCCAGCGTGTCTCCTGAGTTGTTAAACAGAAACAGTCCTCATTTTTTATCCTCCGTTTTGCTCTTCTTCTTCTTCTTCTTTGATGCAGAAAAACGGTTGGAATCGTCTTCAAATGAAAAATGTATTCGATTGTTCCTCTCCGTCTTTTCATCCTCGTCTCTTAAATTGCATTTTTTTACTTTCTTGTAGAAGCTCATTAGTTACATTTTCAAGGGAACGGAGAAAGTAATTATTGACCCAAGTGAGCCGGATCAGACATTTTTCTTTCTTTCTTTCCTGAAATGTACTGAAGAACAACACATCACTGTGTCACGGTGCAGCTCGAAATGTACGTCTGGACGGCGTACAGACAGAACAAGTTCTACTGCTGTGTTTTTACAAATCCATCAGGCGTTCTGTGATATCAGCTGATTGACTGCAGAATCCCGTTTCTTCACTGCCGGCGCCGAACGTCCCAGAGGTCGTCTGAAACGCTTCTCACAGCATTTGTGTTTTGTTTTGTTCTCGGTCGCCCAAGATATCAAATCTCATTCATCAAAACAAGATATGAGGGAGGTTTACTCCAGTTTTATGTGAAGAATAGTTCAGATACGGTCTTTTAATTTAAAAACTACTTAGAGTGGTGTCAATTTTATCTTTGCTAAAGGTTTATAGTGAGCTGAACATGATATAAGATCTAAAATGTTCAAACAGTGAGTGCTCTACTTTAAATACTCTGATTTTTCTTTTGTTCAGGCTAAAATTTAGTATTCTTCATTTATCTCCAAACTTCATTTTGACAAATGATTCATGTTTGGTGCTCAACGCAGTGCAGACGAGCAGACGGTTCATCTGAAGGTTTGCAGGCTCTCGGGGAACGCTAGCAACAAATTGTCTTTCTCTGCCACAATCAGACGTGCTAATTATTTAAATGCATTCAAATTATAGTTGTTTTATGAGTGTGCTCCTCTTGCACTTCGTCTCAGGTGGACCATCTGCCTCCAGGAAAGACGACGATGTGAGACGACAATTGCACCTGAACACGTGCGAGCAAATCCACCAAACGAGGGAGGGAAACGTTTCTTAAATCTTACATAATGGACCGTAATGATCGCTGTTCAATCTGCAGATAAAGAGTTCCATCAACAACCGGAACAAGATTAAAGGTGAAGCAGCTATAATAAATCTGTTCCATGTGATGAAGATGTAAGGTGACTTTAAAAAGTACCAACCGGTATTTTAAAAGTCACCCTTAAAGTCAGTTTGAACTGTTTGACATGCTGTACGTCTCATTTTGTTACCGAACTCCCCAAACCCCCCCCAGCTGTCACAGGGTTGACAAATGTGGACCGAGGTGGTACTACTACCACGCTTTATACTCAGAGGACACGAGCCGGATCAAATTGACGAATGAGAACCCATTGGGTGTGTCTGAAAGCTCCACAAATCCCTTTTCTGTCCCTCCGCGGCGTCCTACTTTCCGGTAAATTGATGTCATGTTGTTTGCCGTCCTGACAGCTGAGGAGGACGGAGGAGGAAGTGTTTCAGGAACCGTTCGGATTGTTTGGGAAGATTTGACCTTGTTTGCTGCCGCATACGCAGAAGTATCAGGATCGATGACAAAACTCCAGAGTGGGAGTAGTGAGCGCAGAGGAACGAGGGATGAGGGAAGGAAAACAAAGAAGGAAGACATCTTTGAAAGTTTACGTTAATTGGACCCAATTCCAGGAATAATTCCCTCATGGTACCAGTCTGCTGGTTCAGTTTCCAGATCCAGAATGATGCTCACAGTGGATGGTTCTGGTCATTGCCTTTCTGGCCTGAACCCCCACATGACTCCTGGGTAATCAAAAAATGGGAAAAGAGGTGGCAGGAGCTGAGACGAGTCGATGAAGCCACTGAAAACCTGCCCACCTTCAGCTCCGTCTGCTGAGCCAGCCAAGGCTAACAAACTCTCCGCGTTGCATTATTCATCACCTTTGATTGCAGGAGAATTCATGTTTATTCAAGTTTCTCGCCTAAGTTTGACCATTTTCTGACCAAAGCCAGCCCTCACCAGAGACGTAAGTTATTTCATCCTCCAGTGTCTCGTCTTTTTCCCTCATCTCATCTCTGTATGTTCATGAAATGTTGCACATAAATCTCCTTTTGAACCCTGCAAGTTTCTGCTAACAGGGTGTCAAGTTTTGTGTGTTTCAGTTCAGTTATTTCCAGTTTAAGTTTGTGGGTTCTCCTCGCGTGTCATGTTTAACTTTCAACTTCCTGTCTTTGGCTGTTTTCCCTCCCTGTTTCCTGCTCACCTGTGTTACCTGTTCCCAGTGTTTTCCCCAGGTTATCACCACCTCATCCCCTTGTTTAGTTTGGTTTAGTTTGTACATACTCGCTGTCTTTAGTTCGGTCTTTGGTGCGTCGTCTCCCTGCTGTTCTGTTAACCTACTCCTGTGTCTTATTGCAGAATTAAGTTCTGCAAACTCCCGTCTTTTTGCATTTTGCTCTCAGCGTGACACAAGGCTACTTGTTAATCAAAAACAACAGCGCCTGTCCCTCCGCTACCGTCTGTTAGTACAACTAACCGCTCAGCAAACCATATTATTACTTTGGCACCGGCTAGCTGTCAGTCAAAGATTGACAGTTTTTGGTACTTCAATGTTGGCTTCATTGTCTCTAAATGCATTTAAATGTTATATTCTGCCGTGATTTTGTCGATGGTGACATTTGATGAGAGCCGTCGTGAAGAGAAGCGACAAACAAAAAGGCGGTTCTTTGGAAGAGAGAAGTGCTTGGTGTAAAAACAGCAGAGTTCATGTGTTAATTATAATGTAGGTATAATATTCCCTGCATGCATTTTACCCCAACAGCAGTTAATCATTAAAGAAATAGATGTTCTGGATCCATGTTACCTCTCTTCTCTTTCACATGTTGTTGCACTTCTTCCAACTTCTCCCTCTGATTGTTCACCTTAATATATTCAACGTGATATTAAGTCATAAATTTGAAACCTGAGAAAACACTTTTTTACGATCGAGTCGTTACAGGTTCATTTAAAACCATCGCTCACGAGTGAGTGACCAGATTTCATATCTCGTGATCGAGATCTTGGAACCTCTACGGTTCCACAGGTGCTCGTGGACCTGAATATTAAATTAAGTGTAGCGTTAAATATTAAATAAGTTCTAGTTCATTATAAGTTCAGACTCATTAAGACGGATCCCTTCTCTGAGTTACAGCACGTCTTCACTGTCATCTTCCAGATGTGTTGACCATCGAGGGTTCGGCTGCAGAAGCACTTCTGGACACTGTGAAGGCAAAATCATCTTTATTTGGTTTGTGTAAATCTCAGCTGGCAGAAGAAAGAGATGCTTCGTTTCAAAAGGCAAGAAAGAAATAAGTCAAACAATGAACTCCAGTATCCGTCCTGATGCAGTTAAAGCTCGTTATGTTGAGCTGATTAGACTATAAATGTGATTGGATCGTGATGACTAATCAGATCAAATCTGTTCCTGCAGGATTCTGCAGATTTAACGATGAGAGAAGTGAATAAACAAAACTGGATGCAAATGGAAAACTGTTGCGATGTGCTGCGACTGTTTCACACAGTCCATCTGTCTGTCTGTTCATATGATATTTCCTCTGTTTCTTCCCCTTTAACACACAGCAAATTGGCAATCCTGTGTCTCTTTGAGTTTTTGTGGGATGTATGAATTTTTATGTTCCGACAGGTTTTTCACGCTGGCTGCCGAGTGAAGCCGCTGCAATCATAGACTACTTATCACTCGCGTGTTGCCTCTGTTTTCTTCTCGGTTTGTCCAATCTGTGTTCATTTCCAGCCTTCGAGATGAAAATACGAGGATGTTGAGAGAAGCAATCATCCATTCTCTGTAGGTTTAAGTAGTTTCCAGGTGCATCAGACGTTTAGCTTGGGGATGCAGCGATCATAGGACCAGGACGACGAGCGCTGGGATAAGTGACTGATCCACATCATCTACAGGTGTCAGTCACACTAATTCAGCCACTGTTTCAGCTTTCAGTTACAAACGACCACTGACCTCGTCAAATATTACTCCAACGAGCCGCATGCAGTGAAATATGTAGGTTTATTATTCGATTTATGTTCCTCTGTTCAAGGACCACCAGGACACAAGTTCACTGCAGGAGTTAGAATTATCCATGGTAACCTTTAAACACACAGACACTGAGCATGTGCAGTAGGGCCCTTCCAAAATTGGAGGACATTTTACGTCCCACCCATGAAATTTCAAATAATAAATTTACAAAATACAAAATCATGCAGTTGCTGTGTAATTTTTACTCGTCCAGAGACCAACTCTAAATAACCTGGGAGAAAAAAATCATTTTTAAAATGCCAAATAAGTCTGGAGTACCCACTAATATGCTATTTTTCTCTTGTCCCACACCCTTGGTGACCAAATTGAACTCCAATAGAATCTGTCAAAATGACATTTAAATTTACTTTCTTTTAATAAAAACATAATGTTTTAAATAGGCATTATTATGGAAGAAACCCGTGTCCCACAACTTGCATGCAACCCTGTTACCTTAAACCATTTAGCATGGTAAAAGAAGAAGAAAAGGGTTAGCCGCATGATAAACAGGAAGTGACATCATCAAACAGTTTCCCAACAGCATGGGTGGAGCAATGGTGTGTCCTCTCTTATATTTTTCATATGTTTATAACATTGTCAGCCTTGTTTGAATGTCTCACTTTACCTCACACAACCCTGTTGTGCTTATTTCCAGGTAATATAAATACTTAAAGAAAAAAAAGGTTTGTCATCTTGGTAAATGCTAACTGCTAGCTAAACAGCTAGCATAGCATAGATTTGTGACAAAAAGCTAAAATTAGCATGTATTTGCAAACACCAAGCAAATATCAAATGAAACACGTAATACAAACAAAATACTTTTATGCCTGAGATGAGCCAATAAAGCTTTTTATAGTTTAATGCCTATTATTGATGAATATGTAACAGACAATTGTCAAATATAAGGTTAATAGAAGCCCAAATGTCCTCCGATTCTGGAATGACCCAGTAGATATCCTGTCGAGCTTTCAAAAACATGCTCACCAGGTGGATACTTAAATTAAGAAGAAATAGTTTGTTTCTCTCTTGTCTCTGACTTTGGTTGAAGTTCCCATTTTGCTTAAACATGAACTGGTTAGCTAGCTTTGTTGATGAATTCTCTGAAAACGTCTATTCACCTTCTGTATCCGTACAGCATCTTGCACAGATACACGAGGCACCTTTAGAGTCTGTATGCAACGTGCGAAGCCTTCCTGCTAGCAACAGATGTCATCAAATATTACTTTAGCTAGGTCTAAGCCTAAAAATGTCGCAGAAGAAGTCTTCTGGGTACGTGAACCAACACTCAACACCGTCCTCTCAGAACTACCTCGAGTGAAGAAGTTGTCTGATTTCATCATATTGCCAATCAACTAGTTTACAACAAACTCATACAGACGCTGAAGTGACGAAACTGCGTTATTTGAAGGTTTAAGTAGCGGTCTACTTCCGTGCAGAAGCTCGGAATGGACACAAATGTGTTTTTCTTTTCTGCAAACACAAAGAAAAATCAGCTCCTGCATCTTCAGTCTCTGATCCTTCGGGATGAAAAACCAAAAAATGCGATCCTGAGTTGAAAATCTATTCTGCAGTCAGGAGGAAATAATTGCGGTCTCGGGAAGAAGGAGACAAAAAAAAAAAAACATGTTTTGTTTCGGATCACAGAGCAACTTTCTCCTGAATCACAGAGACTAAAACAACAAACCTGCACTGCAAAAATCTGCAGCTCTTCAGTTCTGCTTCTAAAAATGTTTGTCTAACTAACACAGCTCGACTGTTCCTGCCCGAACCCTCCTCAGCACATACAGTGCACAAGACGTGACGATGGCTTTATTCACCATTTTTAAAATGCGATTGTCAGTTTTGTCACATCCTCTCTGAGACTCTGCCTGCCAACGACAACATGTGCAGCTAAAAACAGACGACAACCACTGTGCTGCACTTCTTTTCCTCGTTCAGCGTATGAATGACGTTCTGAGATTATGTATTGCTGGCAAAGATATATTTATGCATTCTCTTTTTTTTTTTGGATATGGTTTCGGTGCCACGGCGAAGAGTTAGAACAAGACAAAAGAAAACATGCTGTTCTTTGTTTTTTGACGGCTGCGAGACAAAGTGGAGAGGAAATCAGGCCACGGCAGAGACTGAGATAGATCGACAGAGTCACAGAGCGACGGGAGGAAAGGGAATAGCAGAAATAAAGAGACCGAGATAGACCCGGAGAGTGAAAAGAGATATTTTTGATTGTGAGAAATGGCTGATGGACAGATAGGCCAAGGCAAAGTGAGAAGGACGAGAGGTAGAGCGAGACACAGGAGAAAGAGGACAGTGGAAAGAAAAAGGAAGAGGCTGATAGATTGAGACGTGTATTTTCTCCTCATCATCTCTTAAAAACCCTTTTTCCAACTATTGCTATTATTTGTCCTTATCTTTGCCCTTCCTCTCATCTTCTCCCTCACGTCTCCGTCTATTTGTCTCGCGGCGTTTTTTTTATTTCTTTAACCTTTATTATCGATGAAACGTCAGCGTTGACTTTGAAAGTATTTCGCTGTTTGTGTCCTTCTAATGACGAAAGAGATGGAAACTTTAAATCTAACCTGGATTTCACATATTTCCAAGTTGATTATTATCACGTGGGAATTCATCCGAAGTGTCTGCCATCGTTTAAATGAGGCGGTGGAGGCATTATAACAAGCCAACAACGCAACCAAACAGCTGATCGAAATTTGAGTCACACAACTAGAGATTTTTAAAGGATATCTCTGGATATTTTCAGGAGATGTTGGACGCTAACCAGCTGGTTTTTATTGCATAAACCTGACCAGATATCCAGAATGTCGTTCTAACTTATCTCTGGTTCTGCTGAAATGTACCTAAAGTGAAACTCTCGCCAAAATGCAACCGAGGCTTTTTTTGTGAATGTATATGAGTTTCGGGGTCAAACTCATTTTCAATGGGAATGCTACGGGCACTTTTATGATAGCATCAAAATCTCTATTTTTAAAACAGTAAGAAGGCTCGACACAACATGAAAACTAGGTTTTTGAACAACTCACGTTAGCAGTAGCTTGTTCCGCTCGCCGCCGTCCTGCCAGTGGAGAAGTGTCGATCTCAGAATGTGACGTAACCTGGAGGACAGTTAAGGTGGAACTACTGTCTTCCAGCAACAACTATCCACGCGAGATCTCACGTGACTTTTCCGCCTTCTTTTTCAAGTGTTGTTTCTTATATGAGGCTTCTTTTTCAACTTCAAGGTCAATATTGTTTTTGGCTAACGACAAAACAACAAATTATCCCACATTTATATGGAACTAAGCTTTAGGAGCGTTCCACCTTAACTGTCCTCCAGGTTACGTCACATTCTGAGATCGACACTTCTCCACTGGCAGGACGGCGGCGAGCGGAACAAGCTACTGCTAACGTGAGTTGTTCAAAAACCTTCTTTTTAGTAAACTCTGTGTACACAAACAATGTTCTCAATGCTCGTGTTCATGTGTAGAGACCCTGGTGATACTACCAGCAAAGTTTCATGTTGTGTCGAGACTTCTTACTGTTTTAAAAATAGAGATTTTGATGCTAGCGTAAAAGTGCCCGTAGCACTCCCATTGAAAATGAGTTTGAGCCGAAAACGAAAATATGGTCAATCTTAAAAGTGCCTCTTTCATCGTAATTATGCTTTTACATGAAGGTTTTGGCGAGAGTTGCACTTTAAAATAATGATAAACAAGAGAAGAGAAAAGAAAGAAGCATTGAAACGTCCACGTGAGCTAACTAACTTACAGCAGCTGCAGTTAGCAGCAGTTAGCAGCAGTTAGCGGTTACTTCAAGCTTCACAAACTTGTATTTATTTCTTCAGAAGTTTCTCTTGTATTTGCTTTTTCCTGTATTTGATTTAAGTGAGTTGTGACAGTGAGACGTTTTTCTGTTTCAGGTGTCAGAAGAAGGGTTAGAACATTTATAAGTGTAACTTGAGGTTTTATAACTGCGAGCACACACACGTGTCGGCTTTATTTTCACAGTAATGATCCGAACATTGCCGTAATTCGCACACATGTCCCTGCATACCGAGCAGCCACTCGTCCTGTCGTCACGTCATGAATCATTCACTAAAACATCTGCAGCTGCCTTTGTTTCCACGGCGCGCTCGCAGCAACAAAGAAAAGGTTCATCTCGAGACGTGATTGAACAGACGTCGCCGCGGGCTCTCGGATCTCAGGATTGTGAAGGGATTTAATTTGTTTACAGAAGAAGGTCAGAACAAGAAAAAAGAAGTTCCTCTTCCTCCGCTTTCAATCAGAACATTTCAGCACACAGATCTTCATCAGGTTACAGGGTGAAAGAGCTGGAAATGAGACTCACAAATTCAACTTTTCTTACAAATAGCACCTTAAAAAAACATTTCATAGGTCAGTAAAAATGTACACAGTCGTGATAACGCTACAGAAACATGACGTGCAGGAGGAGGTAAATCTTTCTCCTTCCAAAAAATACCACTTACAAGAAAAAAAGGTGTCAGCGTCAAGTGCCGGGCCGGTCGGCAGGTCTCGGGAGGTTGAAGGACTCGCTAGTTGATGAGACATCCTGAACCCACTCGAACTGGAGGAGCTGTCACGAGTCCTCCTTGAGGGGCTTTGTCTCAGCCTCAACACAAAATGTGTACAATGTCATGTAGTCTGCTCTGGAAAACCCTGAACAAGAGAGAAACATTTTGCACCGCAGAAGGAAACGAGTGCTGCTATCTGATTAATAAGCTCACTATTGTAGAATTATTCTGAAAAATAATGGTGATTAACAAATATAACATCTGGTGGGTCTCGTGCAACAATGCAAATGTTAAAATCTCTTTTGAAAACATTTTAAAACTCTGATACCAGAACAGTTTTGGTTTAAACATATTTTTACCAACTGCAGGTGAATAACTTTCAAATAAATACGTTTATTTTCTGTGATGTCCCGTTGATGGGTCGAGCTGATGTCATATTTGGTGCAAACATTACAGATAATCCGTGTTTTTCCTGTCAGAATAACATTTTTCGTGCAGCTCAAATCTTTTCAAACTCTTTTTTATACGATTCCAAGTCGCCGGCAATCACTCGACTTGACCCGGTGTCACGTAAATGCACAATTGAGTCGGACCTGCGGAGCAAAACACGGAGCGATCACGGAAGTAAAGTGCTCCTCAAAGCAGTTTTCAACTAAAGCCTTAAGAGCTGGAAAATGAGGTGAGCTTATTGCAGCAGAGGAGATGAGGCGGCGCCGGGGGTCGGCGAGTGCCGGGTTCGGATCCGGAGATGAATGTAGGACAGAAAACTGGACGAGATGAAAGGAAGAACGAGAGCGAGAGTGAAAAGGTGAAGACTCAGAGAGAGAGAGATGGGCTGGATGCACTCTTTCAGCCACGTTGGAGTTTCATCTTTCTTTTTCCTTTTTTTTTTTTCTATTAGTCTCTATGGTAACTCTGTTGAAGCAGGACCTGATCTGAACATTAAACAGAACCGACAAACAGGCAGCAACAAACATCACAAGTCTGACTGAGGAAATTCTGAAAGCAAATATGTAGAAATACTCGTATCTGAATGTCCTAAAATATACAGAACATTTACAGGACTTTTATTTGTAAGGGACAATGTGCAATTAAAACATAAATGTAACATTTGATGCATTGCACCAGAGTTAATTTACATCTGCAGTTCCATTGGCAGGAAACACAAATACAAATACAACATATATGAAAACATCAAACATCACTCAGTAAATAAGAACAAGTAGCAATATAAAGCAAATGAAATGTCCCACAGTGGCATACACAGCACGCTAATAGTTTGCTTTTGTTTTTTTGTTTTTTTTAATAGTATAATGTTGTTTTCTTAATGTGTTTCTTGAAGTTAAGATTTGACTGAAAAGCAACCGAGGCTTTATGTGTGACTGAATATGATTCAAACCTTCGTGTAAAAGCATACTTATGAGGAAAGAGGCACTTTTTAGATTTACCGTAGTTTCTTTTTAGGGTAAGCTAATTTTCAATGGGAGTGCTACGGGCACTTTTACGCTAGCATCAAAATCTCTATTTTTAAAACAGTAAGAAGTCTCGACACAACATGAAACTTTGCTGGTAGTATCACCAGGGTCTCTACACATGAACACGAGCATTGAGAACATTGTTTGTGTACACAGAGTTTACTAAAAAGAAGGTTTTTGAACAACTCACGTTAGCAGTAGCATCTCCGGCGCGCCGCCATCATGGCAGACAAAAAGTGTCGATCCTCGAGTGCGACCTGACAGGTAGGAGGTCCACCATTACTCTCCTGCCTGTTTGGTCGCACTTTGGGATCGACACTGTGTAGACAAACAATGTTCTCAATGCTCGTGTTCATGTGTAGAGACCCTGGTGATACTACGAGCAAAGTTTCATGTTGTGTCGAGCCTTCTTACTGTTTTAAAAATAGAGATTTTGATGCAATCTTAAAAGTGCCTCTTTCGTCATAATTATGCTTTTACATGAAGGTTTGACTTGGTTGAGAAAGATTGGTCTCGCCACTCAATCACTCCATCGAGAGCACTGGCTAGTTTCTCAGCTGCTAGCTGAGCTGAAGTAGCATGTGTGTATAAAACAGTGTCGTCAGCGTATAGTTGTACCTCTACTCCATGACAGTACTGTGGAAGGTCACTGACGTAGGGACTAAAAAGTAGTGGGCTTAACACAGATCCTTGAGGTACACCCAGTGTGCACTTCAAGTAGCTACAACACACATCAGTGCATTTAATCATTTATCAAGATGCATTTTTGATATCAACAAGGAAACAAAACACTTCCTGGACTTTATTTCCAATGAGGGTGCTGAGATACAAATCAATCTGATCTGGTTCAGGCACTAAAACATTCGGTTCAGGTGAGGAAAAAGCTCAAGTGCACCATTTTGTTACACAGCTGTAAAATGTTCCGACGTCTTGTTGAAGGCATCAGGTGTTGAAGGTGAACAGAAGACGGCTGCAACAAAGGTGGTTGTGAATTCTCCCATTTTTGTTGATTGAAACAGGAAGTGAACGGCGGTCGAGACCCAACTACCAATCGCCAGAACAAATGTTGGCATTGTGCACTTTGTACAAATCACGGGTTACCATTCAGTTTTTTTGCAGCTCTCCTTCACAAAGGGCTGACAACATCCCCAGGTGTCCTCAAAATGATCCGCTGTGTGACTTGATCTGCAGCTGGCCACGTCGTTCGTAATAACTGGAATCACGGCTGCATTTTCTGTCACTTTATTTATTATTTGACTTTCTATTCTAGTGGGAAAATGACATGTTTGGCTGTATCATGTTTCATGGAGCGCTCGCTGTGCTGAGACATCTTTCTGACTACATGTTGATATCTTTTAGGGATGGAGAGAATAAAAGAGGAGACGTCCGAGCTCTATTTCTGTTCGAGATTATTCTCTTTTTTTCTCCTCTTCTTTGAAATTCAGAGCAGAACAAACAGCACCGCCTCGCTCAACAACACAGAATACATATTGTGCTCCAGTTCTCTGCTGCAGTACAATTTAAATGTTCATCTTCTGGACACCCACTATTCTCCAACCTGAAGTAATGGCTATGAAAGTATCGGGCTTACAAAAAAGGATTCACAATCTTTGAAGTCTCGGCGCTGAAGCTCGTCTGAGGTCTGAAAACCAGCAATCGAAAGCGAGACTCGACGAGAGCGGCGACACATCAGTGATCCGACAGCAGAGCGCAAAACACGGTGACACGCGGTGAGGAGGTGACATGACCTCACGTCAGGGCGGCCGGCCGACGATAAGCAGAGGAGATCATAAATCAAACAGCGAGCAGGAGAGAATAAAGGTGCTGTCACTCTAGTTTTCTCGAGGCACCTGGAGGCGCCGAGACGTCCACAGCTGAGAGAAGAAGTTAAATGAAAATTGACGTCTCTGTTGTTCTGCGTCGTTCTGTCAATCCAGTAATGATTCAGGTGGAATTATTACACGTGGGGTCGAGAAAACACTCTCCTGCGATTGATTCCCTGGATGTTTGTGTGAAATTCTGCAGGATAGAAAAGAAAACCGTTACACCTCTGCTCCTGTTTATGCGGTATATTAGCAACGACTGTGTTACACAAGTGAGAGGAGTGATTAATTCTTTATTCGTTAGCGTGTCCGCGTCGGGACCAAATGTGTTCGACATCCAGGCAGAATATTCAGCTGCAGGACGAAACAGGTGTTTAACCTTTAGGCTATTTTGTCTGTTAATCCTCTGCGGCATCTGTCCGGAAATGAGCCAAAAACTAGACTTTGTTTTATTTTACTTCTTCACCATTTGTTAGTCGAAACCTCGTTGCCTTCACCAGAGAACTGAAGTTTTAGTTTTCTCCGTTTTCATCCATCCAGCAGAGAATCGAAGGACATAGAAGTAAAGATCTGTCCGGTGGCGGCGCTTTTTACAGACGTGAAGCATCCAGTTTCTTTCCTGAGAGAGAAGGGAGATGTCTGATTAAAAAGTCACACGACTCATCGATGACACCACAGAACATTCTGGTTATTCGACTTGTTTTGATTCTGACGGACTTCCTCCGAGTGTTTTTCTCTTTAACCTTGTCTTGACTCCACTTCCAGAAGACGGCGTCTTCCTGATTGTTGTTTTTACTCCCCCTTAAACTCTATAACACAGATTTACACCTGGATGATATTTAAGGCGCGTTGCCTCCGGTGTTCTGACTCGCCGGTGACCTTCAGTAATTCAAAGTTAGTTCCGGGCCGGATAAACATCTGGTGTTTCACGCACTTGATCACCCGGCGTGATTACACGAGTCATATAAATTCAAAAAGGGGACGCGACCTCTCGCCGCCGGTTTACTGCGTCCGTCCGCTAAAATTATTTCATCAGCCGCGTGACAGTTTGTAATTTTGAATGTGAGCGGCCCGAACCGAATGGCTGACCTCTCCTGATAATACTAATGGTGTCTGGAGAGCGCTTTAGTCGGAGCCTCTGCCTCTTTTTGTAAGTCTGCTGATTTAACTAATGTAGTCCTACTTTCTGGACGCTCTCAGAGAAGTACGTTGTTATAAATTCAGACTCTTGAGACTCTGCACTAAGAAACATTTCGCCCAGTATCTACCGTTTGATTGGCACAAACAGATTGGAGTAATACGCCTTTTATTAAAATGTTTGGCCTCCGTATCCTTAAAATAAAGAGCTGTGTGCTTCAACTTCTGTCACCACACAGGTTGTCTTTAAATCATTATCAAGGTGTGTTAAAATGATATATTATTAAATGTGAACCACGACGGTTACACTGATCACCAGACCTGTGCAGATAATAATTCCTTAATTCATATTATCCCTGATGTTCCTGTTAATTCGTCCCTAAAGACAGAACCTAAAGTTGATCAGTCTCCATCATATAGACGAGTGCTCCCCGAGGTCGGGAGATAAATCCGACGGGTTGGGAGTTAATTAACGAGATAAGAACAGGACCGAGTCTGTCGCCATGCTAGCTGCTCTGCAAGGCTGCACATCGACACCGCGTTGCTTTGAGCTAAATGCTAATGGTTGCATACCAATGCTGGCAATGACAATGCTAACACACTGATGCTAAATGAGGATAAGATTAGTGGCTAATGAGGCAGACGTCCACTGCATCTGGTATGAGGAGAAAAAAAGACTCCAGCTCTTGTTTGCATTTCTTAAAACGAGTCATATTGGGCGACGGCGAGGGATAGGATACAAAGATAATGTCATCCAAAAAGAAAAGGTAACATCTAACTTATTAGCGAGTAACTTGCTATTTTCAGCCTATAGGTCGCCACCTTGGAGGTTGTGATCCACCTCCTGTGAGTCAGATTCGTACGTCTTCCACGCTCGCCTCAGTTTAGCACGTTAGCATGAACTGGTGGAAAAGTCAGCACCACAGAAGTCAGTAGAATTCATCCTCTGTGGACCATGAAAGTCCAAACATAACATCCCCGCTGTGATCTGAATCTTCATCAGACAGACGCTCCGTCATGTCGGTAATTTGATTTTCCAGCCGGAGCTCTCCGTTGGTGCTGAACAAATCCAGGTCCGGTCTAACGTGACCCTCATCTCACTGCTGGTTTCAACTTGTTAACGTTTTATTGATCTTTGTTAATGGCAGAAATATTTCCGAGCTGTATCATTAACACTTTAACCTGACGCTGTGTGAACCAGACTTTGTTTAATTTCCTGTTTCAAAGTCAAAAAGTCTAAAACTGTCAGAGTGTTTGGAGGTGTTTCTATGTCTTTATAACGGATCAGATGGTCTAAAGTTGTACATACAGAATATAAGTTCAGATGTTATTATGAAGGATAAAGTACAACAAGTTGGAGACTATTTAAAGTTCAGATACGAACCGTTTCTAACAATTACCAAACAGCGTGAGGAAAGTCTTCTTCTCACGTTGACAGCACAGGTTCTCATCCAAGTATTTAATCAGCAAACACCTCGAGACAACTCCGACAGCCACGCAGGTGTTGCAGCCGTTAAATACCGGGATCGCTCATTTTGGAGTGAAAGTTGTCGCGTTCTCACAGTGTTTCCTTCCTCGACAACTGTCGAGCTCGTCTCCCTCCGTGTGAAGGCGATAATTCCTTTAATGTGGGAAAAACTTCATCTACAACTCGACTAAACTTTCTGCTCCTTCACCTTCTTCACATCCCTCTTTTTTCCTGTCTCCTAAAGAAATTCCAGGTTTCGTCCAACATCTCCATCTTTGACCTGAATCTCATCCTCTCATCCGTCCCTGCCGTCTTTCACAAGCACCTTCCTCAGTTGTTTGTTAGCCATCGCGCTCCAGCTTCTGCTCTTGTTTGCCTGTTGTATTATTTTAGATTATATCTGTTCCCCTCTCTGGGTTTGTTTGCTCCTCCTGATTGTCTGGCCTCCACCTGCTCCGTCCCTGAGCCCAATTTAGAGTTTTCCACCAAAAGTCTTGAATGTGGAGCAGCAAAGACAAACGGTGAACAAGGTTTCTGGCTCTCGCAGCCTCGTGCATACTGACTTATATTTCCCTGTCGCTTTAAAAATGTTGGGGAAGACAGAAGAAATAAAGTTATACTTCAAAACACAGACAGTGTCTGAGATGACAGATGGCTGAAACTAATGACTCCCATTAAAGCAGGCAGCTAATAGGAATGAACCGTAAAGAAATTTCATGGCAGCAGTTCTGTTTTTATCGCCAACACGGACAGTAAACCACGCTGTGCAATTTCAAAAAGGCTCACTCATTTGTAGTGATCAATAAAGCTATCAGGCCGCCGCACATTGTGAGCTACGGTCCAATAAAGACCTCACAACTCTGATCATCGTCCCCGCGCTGACCAGAGGAGGGCGGCGTGGTCCGAGTTCGTGATCCCCATCAGCTCCTCGCTGGCCTCCGGGTGACGGCGCACAGCTGCAGCCGGGACGTGAAATGAAGAAGAGCATCTAGTGACAGACTCATCACACACACACACACACACACACACACACCTGCTGATGAAAAACCTCATGAGACATCCTCCTTCAAACCTGTAATTGAAATCCTCTCATGATGCACCTCCACACGCAGGGCGCACATGACTAACAGCCTCCCGCGCTTCATACTTATCTTCATCACACGCCGCCGCCGATCACACGGCTGTGATTGAAACCCTCGTACAGGCGGCGAGCTCAGCGTGACCTCCGACCCCGGCCGCTCCTCCGAAAGCCGCGAGCTGATTTAACGTTGATTGAAGTATCAGGCGAGCCGATGGGGGTGTGGTGGCCTGAGATGTGCGGCAAATGTACCGCGAGCGATCCGTCTCTAATTACAGCGGAACGGACACGCGACGATGGAGAGGGAAACAAAACAATAAGGGAAAGAATAGAGACTCGGGGCGAATCAGCACGAGCGTTAATCTGCCGCTCGCTCGGTGCCTCCACGCTCTTCCACCAGATGGTTTGAGTCGGGCTGCAGGGATTCATCCGCGAGAGCATCGCTGACGTCCAACGCTAACGGCTCCGGCTCACAGTCTGTTCCAGAGGTGCTGGACGAGGTCGAGGTCAAGTTCTTCCACACCAAACTGGGGAGAACCACTTGTTAACGGAACCGCTTCATTCGATTATCATCACGTCTAACAGGAGAGCGACAAACACACAAACTGTGTCTACCTGTGACGCTCTACCTGCTCCTCCAACATCCCGTCTGATATATCATGATTTCTGGACTGTTAACGTTTAAAAAGAGGATTTTGATCAGATTTAGTGCGTATCTGAGAGGTCAGAAGAGGACGGACACTTTCTACAAACACGAGCAAATCCATCAACCTAGTTAGGTTTAGAAAAACCATCATGTTTGGGTAAAATCAGGATGAAACTTTGCGTACAATGTGAGGTCTCCTGGGTAGAAATCCTTAAAATAAACGTCTCTCTTCCTGTATACTTCACTAGAGGGGCGCCTCCAGATACGACGCTCGAGGGGTAATTCTGAGGAATTAGCAAAGATGAGACCTTGTAGAGAGTTTAAACTGAGACAGATGAGCACTGCTGCTTAACAAGCTGCATAAACTTCATCGTTTCACTTTGTTTACATCAGTAAAGTCTTCCTCTCTTGACTTCCTTAAAGAGCACTCTAAGTTTTATCCTTCAGTAACACCAAAGAGAATAGCCCGGATCACTCTGGGGTTGTTGAGATAAGAAATAACGGTGCTGATGATGCTGCGTGCTGAGTTTTCCGTCCTTCATGTCATATTTCGCCGTGAAATGATTCCTGCTGTAACGACTCAGCCTCCTCGCTCAGATCAGTAATCAATATGTCACCACCTTAGCTAAGAGGCTCCATCTCACTGAGAGGCACCGATGTAATCCACAGTGTTTTCTGGCTGTGGTTGCACTGCAGCGTTCCCTCCACCAGAGGGAGCCAGCTGCAGTGATTTCTCAGATCCAGTGAGGATGCTGGAGGATCCTGTCTGACTACCTGCCTGAGTGACTTACTCACTGCTGCAGCTTGACCTAATAAATCACATTACCGGGGCCAGCAGTGTAATTACTGGCCAGCTGTCGCGCCGCTGTTTTTCTTTTTTAACTCCGGGCCGGACTGTGCGGACCGGACTGACTGCAGGAGAGGCAGCCGAGCAGAACGGACAGAAATCCAATGGAGCGGACTGAAGCAGGATGCAGGTTTGTCACAATGAAGAGAGGATGAGGTGTGTGTGTGTGTGTGTGTGTGTGACATGCAGCATCATACGTCACCCAATGAAAACGGGCCTTTTGTAAAGCACTTAAATGTGTTCATACCTCATATTTAACCTATAGAGATGCTTCTGGTGACACTTAATTCTACAGGTCGGCAAAATTTAGGAACATTTTCATCAAAAATCTTTGAAATTACTCCCAAAATATCACAGTAATTACCTCCAAAGTTTTTATAATATTCTGCTGTTTTCCAAGAAAGTAGTTAATAGATATTTGTTTTGTAAATGTCCAGAAATCTTCCAGCTCTCTGAATCTAACGGCCTGACAAGTTAAACTACTTTTTTTTAACCATTTGCATTTCACAGTTTTTCATTTCAGTCCAACTTCAGAGTCATTTCTGCAGTTTGCCACCATAAAATACTATTTATCGACTTCATAATCAAGACTCAACGACTGATTCCCCCAACATATCCATTCCTTGATTAATTACTAGGGTTGCGCCCGACCAAGGATTTTCTTGATCAACCAGTGGTCATCATTTAGAGCGATTAGTCGACTAATCGACGCATATATATAGATATATATATATATATCTATATATATATATATATCAGAGGAGGCTCGTCCATAGAGGCAGAGGAGGTTGGTCCTCCTCTATTTTTTGGTCCTCCTCTATATATATATATATATATATATATATATATATATATATATATATATATATATATATTATATATATTATATCATAAAAAAAAGTTTCTTCTTTGGAAGAAAATCCACTTAAAACGGTTGAACAGCGAGGGAGCAGGAAGGTGGGGGCTAGAGGAGGACGGAGGGCTTCTGTCCTCCGTGGGAGGGATCTCCTTCATTCACTCAATTCATTTAGGATTTTTTCATGCTGATCTATGATTGGCTAAGACACGTAAAATGACGCGCTAAAGGAGGACGTCCTCCCTTACCAATCAGCAACCAGAATACAAGATTGACAGCAGGTTGGTCCAATAACAGTTCCCAAATTTCATCCTCACATTTATACAACCGTAAACAAAAAATACTTCTATTTATTTTACAGCTTTCACTGCCAGCCATGCTCGGACAAGAAATATGGAGTTTTCAGCGATATTGGAATCAGTTTCAAAGGAAATATAAGCAAAATTCTGAAAGAAAAAAAACTGTTCGGAGAAATCAGAGAGAAGTATAGTTTTCGTTTCTTTCGTTCGTCCTGCTGGAGGACATAACGTTAGCGGCACGACCGGGACACAATACAGAGCAGCAACACAGTCACTGTCGTCATATTTGTACAGTAAGTGCTAAGGTAGTACAGGGGGTAGCACAGTTGCTTGCCATACAGGTGACTGAGGTTTGAATCCCGGAAGGGATACTAATTTGTATTTTTTTTTTGTCTTGTATATTAGCCATTTAATGAAATGTTTTTTTAAAGAAGTCTTGCAAGTCATTGTGTTATTGCTTAATTTTCATTGAATATAAGAAAGTAGGGATAAGTAGTTGACTTGTATAAAATAACATGACACCGTGGGCTGGTTTTCCTCCTGTCCTCCCCAATTTTTTCAGTCACCAGCCGCCACTGATATATATATATATATATATATATGTAAAGTGCACAGTAAAGTGGATGCGCCTGTAGAGAGATTTACACAGTAAGTAAAACACAGTGAGCTGGATAATTTAGCTTCCCCAGTACACACGAATAGTCTAATACTAGCGCATATAACAATAATAAAATGTATTTATCTGTGCATTCAAACGTTCGGGCCGCCATGGGCAGGTAGCTAGGCTACTAACATGTTTAAGGTGGTACATCATGTTCGTTGTGGAGGAGTGATAGGCGAAGTTTTTCATCCTCCTTCTTTTCAAAATGATTCCATATTTTAGACGTCTTTCCCGACATGGTTGGCTATTAATTGTTAACTGTCTAACCGCGATGTCGAAGGGACCTGCCGTGTTAAAAAAAACACTGACAGTGAGTGAGTGTCACAACTTCCTGTATCTGGCCCTTCAAATTAAAAGCCCTCCAGCCTTTTATACAAGGCCAGGCCCGTCACATAGATTTTGACTTAATTTTGACATGACACGGCTCCAATTATTTTTTTTATTTTATTTTTTTCCTGCGACCATTTGTCCAATGAAATTTTGGTCGGCTAATGAGTTTTTGGTCGACCAGTGCTTGGCTATTTGGGGGCAGCCCTATTAATTACTTACTCACTGACGATAAAAAACACTCATAAAAACATGAAATTAGAAGTGTTTATTGTGTACTTTGGATGAGACGAGTCAGGATGAGCCGAGAGAGTCGAGACTCTGAGTCAGGGAGTCGTCTCTTTTGCTTCCTGTTTTATTTTGTAGGTTCATCCTCGTACCGTTTCTCTGGTTGTGACTTTCCACCTCCTTTTTTTGTGCTTTGTTAGTTAGTTCCTGTGTGTTTAAGCCTGTTTTTCCCTCAGTCTTGCTCAGATACAGAGATTTGAAAGCTGAGTCAAAGAGTAAGAGAACGGTGTGTGTGTGTCCTCGAACTTCAAACTTAATTTGCAGATCTAACCTCACCTTTCCCGCAGCACGGCGTCTCCACAGAGTTCAGTACACGCGAGTCTCTGACAGCTTCACTCTGCAGCGAACACTCAGCTGAGTCATACACCGACCGAGAGAGAGATCCTCAGACAGGTAGAGATGAGTCACGGAGAGGTTAAAGGGAGATTACTGTTTATTACAGCTCGAGTCGCGGCTGTTTACAGACCGAGCCGGCTGTAATTCTCACCTCTGCTTCCTCTCCTGAATAAATGTGTTTAACCCGGAGCTTTGTTTCACCTCCCTGAATGTCAGACTGCTCGTGTTTGTCGCCCCTCATCTGATGAAAATAAAGAAAACCTCAGTCGTAATAAAAACCAATTTCTTTCTTGCCTGAAATTGGTTTTCTTTGCTTTGGCTGCACTGATTTATCGAGGAAATTGACTGATCTGCCGTCGGTACTCCCGCCTCTAAATGTCAATTAGGAGGAGAGGGTTAGGTAAATTTCCCGGCTACATGGATGGAGTCCTCGGTTAAAGAGGCTCATGACTCTCAATTCTGCTGTAAAAGAAAATAAAGGACTGCATGTGGAGGAGCAGGAGAGGAACTAAGAGTCAGTGCAAAGGACAGAAAACCACCCTGAGCTAGCTCGGAGGACCTGCGAGCTGCAACATCACGACCGTCAGGAGCGTCTGTCATGTTTCATGTGCCTGGAATAAGTTACACACAAGCAGCTTATTGTCCACAAACTGTTTTTTCATTCGAATCTAAAGCAACGACCGATCACACCGAGCGACCGCTGCTGATGTCTCCAATCATGAGTTCCCTTAAACGAGGTCCGTCCCGAAACAGATCCCCCGCCGAGCCGAGACGAGTGGAGTGTGACCGCCGTCGCTCGGTCTTCATTACAAGGAGCCGCTGTCAGTTTGCGCCTCGCCGTCGTCTGTACGTGATGTTTAAGATATGCAGCAGAGTCGGACGCAGATCAGGACTTTAAGGACCTTGAAGAGAGAAGAAGGACAATAAACCTCCTCTTTAATCTGATCTCATGGCGAGGTAATAAAGTCAGAGCTGGCTGCCTAATATAGACGTCTGCAGGAGGGCGAGAGAGAGAGAGTGTGTGTGTGTGTGTGTGTGTGTGTATGTGTGTGTGTGTGTGTGTGTGTGTGTGTAGGTGAAGTCTTGCCTGATGACAGTCTGCAGGAGATCCAGCTCCCCCTCCGAGCCCGACTCCATCAGAGAGAGACGAGGAGACGAGCAGCGATGAGGAAGATGGAGGGGGGTTGAAAGTGTGTGTGTGTGTGTGTGTGTGTGTGTGTGTGGATGACAACCCAGTGTTTACTTTCATCCACCATGTCTCTCGGCATCGCATGACGTCAACTCAACAACTCGTGTACCAACATTTTTCTCTGAGTCATTCACGAGAATTTTCCCAGTTGGAAAGACGTTTTTTTCTGATAATTTCCAACAACGCCTGAATGCACCGTTACCAGCTGACATGTTCCCACTGGCTCCTGGAACAAAACATGTCACCGTGCAGAGTTTGGCGCGCTGGACATTTGTTGAGGCACTAAAATGTCTTGAAAACATCGTCCTCGTCCATATACGGGATTTATACGCATACGTTGACTTCCTCCTTTGCTGCCGTGATAATTAAAGCGACCACGAGAGGTCACTGTCCAACAAGAAAACATGACAGAAATGGGCGGTTGCTTTCAGGATGAGGACGGCAACAGCTGTTAGTGAACACGTCATGATTGGATGTTCGTTTTGGGTATAAAATGAAAAGAGGACAGTCTCGACAGTCTCTGACATTTAAAAGATAACTCCGCTGCTTTGTGTCCTTCATCTTCATCAGTCATGACAACATTTGGAAGACAGACGTGACATCGCTGCTCGCCCGATGGGACGACAAACACAAGCCGTCAGACGATCAGACGTTTCAAAAAACGACAAGACAAAACCAGAAGTGAGCACACGCCTGCTTTTCATTTCCTATTTTCATTTCGACCGACATTATTTTACTTCTCAGAGGAAGGATGGAAACAAGTGAAGAAAGGAAACTCGAGATGAAGATGACTGATCAAATCAGTTTGATTGGCTCGCCGTCACAAAACAGATTGACAACAGGAACAACGAGCCGTCACACGAGCTGCATTGTTCCGTCTGTGTTTGGATAAACTCGACAAAGCTTCTCGAGTTTCTTCACACAAACGACCTGCAAACTCTTTACTTACAGATAATGATTTCAGAATGGCGGGAAGTGAAGGCAGCGGTTAATCAATAGCACTTCACGTCTGCTTCAGTGTTTTATTGTTCGAGCCGTCGATACGAGCGGAGCTGGGAAAACAAACACTTCCAACACAAAACGACGCCAATTTGCAGCAGCAGCATGGCGGCGGTGACGGCGGCGTCGGTGTGTGACGGCGTCGACTCATCATCCGCTCGCCGCTGACAGACGCACCGGGTCGCAGCTCTCACTAATAAATGGATGTTCCTGTGAAAGTTAATAATCTCAAAGGGCAGGCCTGCTTTTTATCTGCGTGACGCGACCGTACATCAACACGGCGATTAAAACGTTAATTAATGGACGAGTTAACAAGCCACGCGTTTCACAACAGGGTCGTTAACCGGGCCTCAGCCGGGACGGTACCAAATGACTGAATATTCTCGACTGTGGGATGTTTCAGCGTGCGTTTGTGTGTGTGTGTGTCGTTAAGGTTATTGGACGGCTGCCCTGTACACGCCGCATCATCCATGATCACCTCCACCTGGAGCGGCAGATGGCGGGGTGCTCGCAGCGACACCTGACAGAAGGTGAAGGTGTCGTGGGTTCGGACCAACGGGGAAGGTGGGGGAGGGTTCTTCTGGACCTGCAGGAGCTTCATTTCAGTGGAATATTTTCCATCATTGGTTGTTTTTGCTGTGAAAGTGGGAGATTAGAGCGTCATCAGGTCTGCTGAGAATCAGATCTGATCCCTCTGTCGGTGTAAAACATCCTGAGGAATGAATCCAGACACGATGCAGGAGGAACGTTTGAGTCTGCGTTGACTTTATTCAGCGTGCAGCGAAGTTCAGTTTCTGTATAAAAGCATGGAGGCCGTCACTCTTTCACCACATCGCTTAAGATCATTATGAGCCGGAGCCTCTCTGAGACAACGTTTTAGATTAATTGAATTCAGTGAAATCTATCATCAGAAAAAACAAGAAATGTTCAGTGTAGCGCCGCAACAATTAATCACATAATCGCTTAAATGAATCACCAAATATCTGTCAAGGTCAAAATTCTGATTCCAGCGTCGTAAATCTGAATATTTTCGTCTTTATGTCGTGAACAAAACAAGACTTTTGAGGACGTTGTGTTGGACTTTGAGGAAACACTGATTTACATTTTATAGACCAAACAACTTATCAAATTATTGTGAAACTAATCAACATTGACAATTAAAAGTTGAGACAAGAATCCATCCACAAGGTGTGTTTAGCTTTGAGCACATGATCTCCGTAACAGGAAGCTGTTCAATGTAATTAACATCTAATTAATCTCTTTTTATTTGTACTTTTTAAAGGTTTTAAATCTTTTTTTCCGTCTCCACATGACTTCTGTGGCTGCAGCTGCCTCACAGCACTCATCTGTATGCAGCACTTTGTGTTCTCACCTGGAATAAAAGGTGTGTGAATAAAATTGTTGCTCGTTACGAGACAGAAAACTGAACTGTGAGCATGACGAGCACATCAGCAGGAAAACAGTCTGCTGCCAGCTAGTGGTGACACGCTGCTACTACACCTGCATTCCTTTTTTCTTCCAATACAGAAATAAAATGTGAATGATGGAGGTTGTTTCTGTTTGCAAGGGGAACACACACACACACACACACACACACACACACACAAACACACACACACACACACTCTCTCAATATGCATGCAAAAAATACTCTTAACATTCACATAAGTAAACGTTGGGGGACACAGCGAGTTCACAAAGTTCACATCATCCACACACACATTTGCACACACATTTGCACACACACACACACACACACACACACACTGGAGGTCCAGCCTCTGGTCCTGCAGTCTGTCACAGATGTGCCTGAGCTCGGTGGCCGAAGGGTAAAAAAACATTCAGCTGCTCAGACATTCAGTCTCTCATCCGGCTGAGCAGGAGGCCTTAAATGGGTCAGAGGCATCACAGACCTGAACACACACACACACACACACACACACACACACACACACACTTTAGTATTCATAGGTCACATTTCATAATTTTCTTCGGGAGGTGACCTTGAAAATCATCATTTGTCATTTAAAATGTTGGAATTCTTAAATTCTGACAGAGCAGATGACACGTAGATGACAGCACGTCATCATGGTTTAGTGTGAATGTTAGCGTTAGTGTGTGTGTGTGTGTGTGTGCGTGTTAGCAGGACTCCGGTCCCTTCAGGCCTCGGCAGCGTCTGCTGACTGAAAGCGGCTCGCGGCGTTTCTCTCACAGGAAGCAGCGAGGAAGAGGAAGCTGCTGTTTAGCAGACTTCTCTGCTCGTGGAAATCAAAACACCCCGACATAAAAACATAAAAACATAAAAACACGGACATCTGCTCGGTTATTTTTTCCCTCTCAAGAATATGAGCAGGACATTCGGTCGGATGAATATACAGTTCACACATCCAGCAGACTCAGTCACGCCACTGGATCGGATGATTTTGGTTTGGTGCACGATAGAGTTCACAGATTCTACCAAATTCACCTTTAACAGCTTTAATAACGTCCACATTTCCCTCGCTTGTGTTTGTGGGCGTGGCCGTCAGACTCACCTCACCTGGTCGCTCTGCTCCTCACCTGTTCTTCATCAGCTCATCAGCCTGCACGCTCAGTAACAGACGTCAGGACCTCGTGGTACGTCTGTTATCTCCTGTGCTGCTGATCCATCCAGCTCGCCTGCTGCTGTGACGCTCATGTGGTTTACTTCACTGCTCTTTTAAAACATTCCCACAAACCCAAGACCAATGTGTGTGTGTGTGTGTGTGTGTGTGTGTGTGTGTGTGTGTGTTATATGTCAGCAGCGATGTCGATGTAGACACCAGAAGTTCCAGCTTCAAACTTAGATGACGATAAAAGACGATACGACGGATTATAAAACTATATCTACTGTAGCTTCGTCAAGTTCGAGGCAATCGTCTGATAACCTGAATGACAGGAAGTCGGTACCAGTTTTAGATGTTTAAATGGCGCAAAGGTTCAAACTCTAGAAGAAGTGCTGTGAAAGAGGACGTAGTAAAGTTTTTATTGGGTTTCAGGATGTATTGAAAGCTCGCAGCCCTGAAGCGACGTCACAACCTTTGTCAGCCTCTACTGGTGGCCCATAGAGATTACTGGGAATCAATATGACTTCTCCACATTAGTGAAGCATTAGCTTTGCTTACTGTACACCTCCTCAGAGAGCGTCGGATCCATGAATACGTTCATATGTGACCTGCGTGCTGTTCCAACCGCGGCCGTCCTTGGAAAAAGCGCGTGTGTCAGCGCTGTCAATACCGTGTTGTAGCGTCTCTGCGCCAATTATGACTGTTGCTGTCGAGCGAAAGGAGAGGAGGGAGGATGAAGGAGAGGTGAACGAGAGGAGAGAGGGAAGGGAGGCGGCGAAGGACGGAGGGAACAATAAGCACAGACGGCAGAATGGCTGCCAAGAGAGAGAGAGAGAGAGAGAGAGAGAGGGAATGAAGGCAGAGATGAGGTGGAGGCTAAATCACCCAGAGACAACAGTTCCTCACGTTGGCAAGAACAGCGTCTCGCATTTATTCCATTTTCCTCGTGACTAAAAAGTCTTTAATAAGTCTCGGAAGCCTTTTTCACAGAGCACAGAAATCCATTATTTGTTCAAGCGATAATGACATAAAATGTGCTGATGTGTAAAGATGTCACACAATCTCTCAGGACAAATCCTCGTCCATTCAGCGAGCACGACGTTCTGCGTACAGACCCAACGAGGGAAATCAGCCGGCGAGATCAGCTTAGTCACAGGAACACAAACATCATATACATGATGTCAACACGATTTAGCATTGACATTAAAAAAGCGGCGCGGGGAGACGAAGGCGAAGAGAGAGAGAGAGAGAGACGCCGTAGGAGGAGGACAGATAGGGAGATGGAGGGAGAGGAGGATGGAGAGGGTGAGTGGATTTAAGCAGAGAGGGAAATTAGTCGTCTGCAGAGGGTGCGGAGGATTTCAAAGAGGCATTATGTGTTGGCTCAGGCTTTTTCTCTTTCTCTTAATCCCTCCAACCTGCGTGTACTGTATCACAGCGGGGAAGGTCTCTGCAGGAACAACGGCGAGGTTCTTCCTAATTTATTCACACCGTGGCGTCGGCGCCTCTTATCACAGAACTTTGGAGCCTTGCTGATAACAAAGCAGAAGGTGCGGTGATTAACAGGAGAAACATGGAGCATGTTCA
Organism: Sparus aurata; assembly: GCF_900880675.1. Lineage (NCBI taxonomy): Eukaryota > Metazoa > Chordata > Actinopteri > Spariformes > Sparidae > Sparus > Sparus aurata. Next base: position 4,374,683 of record NC_044189.1, on the reverse strand, counting down.
GATGCTGCCGGAGCTTCGCTGCGCGAGGAGACGCTGTCACAGACGGCAGCAGCCGCCTCGGGCCGCCGCTGTCCAAGAGCCTGCAAACACTTGAAGTGAAATATGGCAGCGATCAGACCGCAGGCGGAGTCGAAGGGGCGCTGACGCGGCCGCAGTTACATAAGAGGCGACACTGGCCCTCGCTGATGGTGCCGACCACAGCCTGGTGAGCCACGGTAACGTTCAGAAACCACATCAACGCCATCGACTCACAGCTCGGTTGTGCCAATAAAACTGGTATTTGTTGATGCTTAAGGATAGAATATGTAAGAATCCTCCTATTTGTCTAAAAATGACCTTTTTCTATATATATTTGTTTTAGTTGTGCTCTTACATGATCCCAAATGTTGCAGAGGGTGTAACAAAACAAAGAAAGCCCTCATCTGAATTGTTTATAAATCACGGTTGGCATTACCGCCGTCACCATCTTGTTTTTTGGAGCCAGAAGTGACGGATGTGGACGAGAGGGTGGAGCCGGAGAGGACATCCTGATATCCTGATTGGATCTGACGGAGGACCGGAAGATCAGGTAGGAACAGAAGTTAGCCACGCCCGATAGAATACGTTACTCTATCGTCTACTTGACTCTAAACAGAAGACTTGAAACCAGAGATCGAGTCTGTAAACTTGAGGTCAAATTTTCTCATAAGCTTCTTTTTGCAACCAGTAAAAAAATGTTATGTTTAAAAGAACTTCTGCATTGTCTTTACTTCCAGACCAAGAAGCTCTGCCGATACTTTCTGTGTCGAGTCGATGACCAATAGCCGCCATCACTTTATTAAGTATGTATGGAAAAATGGCAGCGACGCAAAGTTCTCACCTGCACACACTGAAGCACCTCCGTTCTTCTTATCGTCTCTCCTCCTCCTCCTTTCTTCTCTTTTCTTCCTGGCTGTCCTCTGAAGACGCTGACCTTCCTGTTTCAGACTGTCGGAGCAGCAAAATCCCTTTTTCCTCCCTCAGTCAATCTGCCGCCGTCATCCCTTCGCTCCCCTTGATCTCATCGCTCGATCCTGTTCGTTAGCAGTTAACTACGTATGCCAGTGTCATAGAGTACAGTGCAGGAGTACAGTATGCATTTTAAAAAGGAGGTGGAGGAGGATGTGGAGCTGATGATGCGTATCTAAAGACCTGATCAGATGGCCACACTGAAGGGTGGAGCTGGAGGCCGACCGTCGCTCCTCAGAGGTTTCCACCGTGTCGGACTCAGCAGAACACGGAAGAAAGAAAAGTAAAGTTGAATCACGCAAACTTTAACCGAATGATCGTTATTTAACCTCAAGAACTACGACTCAAGACAGTTTTCCTCATTTTTGCACGAGAACAACGTGATTTTTCATAATTCCTGTATGTTTCTGTCTCTACGTGTGTCTGTCAGCCTCACTCGTCTCTAATAAACACAATTAATTCTTCTGTTCGTATTCCGCTCGTGTTTTCGTCTCACACTTTTCCTCGCCCTTCCCGCGGCTCCTCATCAGCCTCCTCTCGTCCTCGCACCGCCCCGACTTTCTTCCGTTCATTTGTTCATCTTTTCTCCTAATTCGGTTTCCTCCCTCCCTCCCGTTTCTTTTCTCCCCGTCTTCCTCCTCCTTTCTTTGTTTCCTTCTCCGTCCTCCTCCGTATGCAGCGCCTCCTTCCACCCTCTCTCACTTCCCCTTTTTTGTTTAACATAATTTTCTCCTTCCTCTCAGTAATCACATGAACACCTTGTTCGCTCACTGTCAGACCTCTGCCTCTGATTCTGTAATCTCACCCTCGCTGCCTCTTCCCCTCCGTCCTTCACCTCTTCCACCCCGTCTTATTTTCCCTGCTGGAATTTCTCCGAAGTCGCTGTTGTCACAGCAACCAGATAGTGGAAGTATTCAAAATAAGCTTCCTACAGGAGCAAAGGTGGTGAAATGCACCCAGGTTTACTACCGTTACGTATGGAGTCTGCTGCGTCAGACTCGAGGGCTGTTTTCTACAAGTCATCACAAACATCTGACACGTCTTCCATCACCTGGACGGTTGTTTGGATGACACGGGAACCACAAAGAGAACCATAAAAAAGACAGTTGCAGTCGTCTTTGTCTCTTTTGGTTTCCAACAACAAAACAACCAAACCTTTTTAGCTGCTAAACGTTACACGACCGTTACATGTCTGCTGTTTGGTGCTGGACCGGTACCATGCAGTGGTTTCATCCAAGCCTTTTCAGCTGGAAACAGCTCCCAGCTTCTCTAAACGATTGGATGTGTTGTGCTGAGATGGAATGCCAAAGTAAATGCATCATAAAACACAAACAACTGACGTAAAGAGGCTAAAAGGAGTTACACTGCTGGTTTGTCAACACAAAAAGTACTGAATGGATTTACACAAAACATGAATGGAGGACGAGTCCCTGCCCAGAATAAGACCATGTTAGCTTTCGTTTCAGATCCACACAAAGGGATCCAGGAAGTTGGCAGGTAGGTGGCTGGTTTCTGTGAGTGAGTCCAGTTTAATGCGGATCACTTTCATCACACTCAGAGGTGCTATATATAAGAAAAGGAGATTTTTGAGTCTTATTCCCAACTCGTCAAATACTGACACCCTGGAACTGTAAGTCAGTGATGTGCACAAGCGGGGGGCAGGGGCAGTCGCCCCCCCCTCGTGGCCCAATTGTTGACAAACGTGCGCTAAAGTGCCCTCCTGGGAGCCAGAATGTGCACTAAAGTGCCCTCTTGGGAGCCAAAAAAAGCGTGCCGAAGTGCCCTCTTGGTTGGCAAAATACACTAAACTGCCCCCTTGGCTGGTTAAAACATGATAAACTGCCCTCTTGGGAGCCAAAACACGCGCTAATGTGCCCTCTTGGGAGCCAAAACATGCGCTAAAGTGCCCTCTTGGGAGCCAAAACGCGCGCTAAAGTGCCCTTCTTTTTGCCCCTGCCCTTCAAAAAGTCTGTGCACGCCACTGACTGTAGGTCAGTTTCATTTTGTGACAGGTTGGGAAACCCAAAGTGTCGTATTTGACGAGTTGGGAATGAAACTGAAAAAGCAACTTTTCTGGACTTTTGGTCCTCGGTGGAGGTATGCACTCTACTCGTGCCATTCTAGTTTATAACATATTTGGTTTGTTCCAAGCAACACCTCTCACATTACACATAATCATTTGATTTTACTGTTAATATAAAAACAAGGGGGAAAGTTAAAGTGCTGTTGCCGTCATTTTTGCAGAAAGAGACTAGCAGAAGCCTCAACGGACCAGAATGCATTGCAACATGTGTGACATGATGAACTGTGGCTCCGTTTTCTTTCTGCATCACCAATTTAAACCTTGCACGTGATGCTTCTTGGAACCCTTTTATTATTCTTGACGTATTCTAAAAGCATTCTGGGAAATGTATGCTATCTGACAGAGGTGAAACCGTTGGCGTCCGGGTGGTTTAACATAAGGATCTAATGCGTTTTGTTCTGCCTGAACAGAGTCAGATCACCCACAGGCTGCATGTAAAGCCACGTGCAGGCAGTCACACACATACTGTACACACTGACAGCAGGATGTACACATGCCAGTACAAACACAGGCACACGAGTCATCTGACATTTAGTGAAATTATCCTCGTGTTGCGTCTTTTTGTGCATGTAGCTTATCGTGACATTTGCATCCACGTAGCGAGACCCCCAAACTACAGTAATAATGGTGCAGAAGTGCCGCAAATATGAATAAATATTTAACATGAATCATTCTCAATAATTGGAGTGTGTGCTTGTTTTTAAAATGTTTGTAATGATCTCATATTCAGCTGGAGATGTTATCTTTCTCTGGTGCATGTTTTTCATCACATTTGCATTTAAAAAAGAGGATATTCCAATATGGAGGCAAACAAACAAGCCACAGAGTAATAAATTAACAGCCTGACGGACTTCTAAAGAGAACACGTGATTAGCGACCGACGATTAAGCGTTTGTTAAACTCTTTAATGCTTTCCAGGTGGCGAACAAACCCACTGAAACAGGAAAAATCAGCTCATGCTTGTGTAAATAAAGCATTTTGAAATAAAACCCTAACGAGTGAGCGTACATCGCTGCACCACGCCAACAAACTGCAGATGTAGCCGTCCCTCATTACCACACCGCCAGAGTCTGCAGTCCATTGAAGTAGAAATCCCTCATTTCACATGTGTAGATCAATGTACAGTGGGCTATATATAGCAGCGCTGCTGTATTGGATTTCCCTGGCAGAGAGCTAAAAATAGAGCGAGGGGCGAAGGAAAGAGGGGGCGAGAGGGACCCCAGAGGAATAAGACACACACAGAAGGATGAAGGAGGAGGGGGAGGATCTATATGGACTCTTGTGCTCGCTGTGCAGCTTTTTCTTTACCTTCTTCCTCCCTGCTAAGATCTGCTGTTTATACATTTCTGTTCAAAGCACATAGGGAAGTTAAATAGTGAGATAACAGCTCAGAACTACAGTCACAGTGTTCCTCTCTTGCCTGCCATTGATGTTTTTCCTGAGAAACAATAACATTGTGAATGACACTGATGTGCAGCCGGGCCGTTAACCCCTGGACGGAGCCGCATTCGTGGATCGGTGCCCACTTATCCCTTTAGCACCTCGGTGCTGAGGGAGTTTTACTTCAGTTACTCTACCGTGGAGCTCTTAAAGCAATGCCTCGGGCAGAAGTAGTAGGTTTCTGTGTCCACTGGGAGGTTTTTTTACGAGCTGTGCTAAGCAGAAGCTTGTGTTCAGCGTTGATCGAGCTGCTGCAGCGATGAGGCTCCCTGACTGCCGGCGGAGGTTCCAGCTTCATGTTATTCATCTGGGATTCATCAGGATGGATGAGATTCAGAAGTGAGGACTGATTCCTAGTCCCACCCCCAAAGACTACCTTTTTAAAATCATATAGACGAGGGTAGCAACACGTGTGAGAAGATGGACCGGACACACATCTGTATTATGTTGATTCACAACAACTGGATCCCGAGAGGATGGCCTCAGTGAAAAACACATTCTCAGAAATCTTCCCAGTCATAAGCAGAAACAGAAACAACATATTAAATAGTGAAACACAGATAGTAAACAAGGTTTACTCAAAGATACGTCAGGTAAAAGTTCAAACATCAGAGCGACCGTGATCACACCATGTGCTGATGGTAAATGTGCCGAAGATTCAATGTTTACAAGAAAGTTCCTTGATTAGATTTAGTGATGAGGATACATAAACTGTTCATCAATACAACACAGCATCCATTTAATCTGGGTATAATTACCCAGAATCACTTTGACTGATGTGAGGCGTCAACATTTGGTGTTTTCAGAGATTTCAGAAAACATCTGTTTCTCATTTGGATGCTGGTGTGAATTCTATCGATCAGTGTGTTGACTCCATTCCTGACTCACTTTTAATGATGAAAACAATAATAAAGTGGCCAAAGATGACGAAGGCCAGATAAACTGAATGGAGAACCACACCTGCAAACCAAGCAGGTATAGTCGAGCAGACCCAGAATTCATCTTGAAGACAAGTAGAAGTTACAACTGGGCTGAATTTGGTTTAAAATTAAAGGTATGTCTACATACTGCTGCTGGATTTACATTTAGTGATCTTTGTGCCTGCAAATCAATGTTAAAAGTTAAATCAAACAGTCAAAATATACCTTTGTTAAGTGACTATACACACATTAACACTGAATCTATTTGTTCTCCAGATGCTGACATGTTAGTTACCTTTCTCATGTATCACTTCTGATTTTATTAGCTTCCGATCGATGAGCGCATCGATTGTAAACAGCCATTTTAAGAATTCCCTGTGAGCCAACAGAGCGTCCTCCCCTGAACTCTACCCTTTGTATAATTATTGATTATCGCTCTGTCTTTCAAAATAGACTTCTGCCTCTCTGAAGGGATATTAGTATTGATTCAGTGATATTTACTGTTGCACTCAGCAGCAGCCCTTTCTCTAACTACAGAAAGAGAGCCCGAGGAAGGTAAAATGGAAGTACTAAAGGGGCAATAAGTAGATTTTCAATACAACACAGCAAACAATATGTTGTATTATGCAACGTGATCACCTCCAGCAGCTGAGGCCTAATCCCTCGAAACTAAAACAGCCTTTTTAAAACCGAACGACACCACTGGCTGTTATTTCTGCATACACGAGTCAAACAATGACTTCTCACTTCCATTTCTGGCTGCCAGTTTGCAAAATTGCTTGCAAACAGCTGGGTGCTTACAGCGAAACATATCGAAATACTCCACGGAAGTGTAGAAACGTTGGATTTGGGGCAGTTTGAGAAACAGTAGGACTGCAGCAAAGTGTGATGGCTGCATCGGTAGTTATTTTTTCCCTGATCTGTGCAGCAGCAGAAGGGCAATTTGACTCAGGACCAGTTGGCCTGACTCGGAATAACCAGTTAAATAGGCCATGTGCTCCCTCGCTATTACTATGTTTGTGATTATGAGTCACACATTACACCATAAATGGCAGGAGGTTCCTTAACCCTCTGTTTTTCTGGGCCTCATTAGAAGTGTTTTCACTGGGAAGTTTCACTTCTGCTTTCCGCCGTGAAGGCACAAAACAACTCAAGTTTAGGACGCTGCAAAACATCGAGGTCTTTACATTATTTATAATAGTTGCAATGAAAGGACAATAAGTAATATATTCTAAAATCAAAGTGTACTTCACATACTGGCGTTGCAGCAATATACAGGGATATAAAACACATTCTGGCCTGATTTTAGTTCTAGAAATATATGTAAGATTAAACGCCTAGTCTGCTGTCTGCTCCTGGTTTTGGCTCTTCTGAAAGGTTATAAGCTGAATTTTTCTACCAAGCTGTCAGAAGTTTTCTAAATGCTTCTGGGATTTATCTTTAGGAGTTTGAACACAATTAATTAATCATTTTATTCCTTACTTAAAATTCTTAATGCAAAAATAAGCCTGCAACTGACCCTATTAAATGGAAAACACACTGGGGCCACATCTTATAGTCTCACGTGGTTCAAGTTCAAATAAATAACAATATTACTTAACATGAACACTTAACACATGTTCTTCCAGAGAAAGATCATGAAGGCAGCTGGTTGAGAATTTGTTTTTTCCTTAAAATACTCCTGCGGTACAGTAACAGGGGCAAAAACCTATTACAGTTCTATTTATGCATATGTTTAACACTAGTTTCTTTTTACAGACCTAGAAAGTCAATAGGTTTCTGTTAACACGTTTCAAAAGTTAAGCCTTGATTTCTTGATGTGAAGCTTTAACCAATCCCAACCACATCTGTACTATTTTAACCCTGGATGGGATTCTATGGGGCCTCAAAGAGGATTTTGGTGCAACTCTCATTCAGCCTTGACAGTTTTTCAGCCATTAAACATTTAATGACCTTCAGGTGATCAGCACAGGACAGAAAACATCACCCAGTTCCAGTCAAAGGTACAGCAGAGTATCATCGGCGTAACGGTGAACAGGGAATTAGCATTTTCTCACGAGAGTCAAGTAACTAAAGTGATATGATTAAATTAAATAATTATATAGGACCTAAAACAAGAACCATGTCGTCCTCTAAGTCATATAGTCCCAACAAATCATTGGTCAAAGAAAATAAATCATTTTGCAGAACCTACCGCGTGAGCCGTGCAGACGATGAAGCCGTTTATCCTCGAGCTCGCACATAAGAAGTTTAGAGTTTTCCCCTGGGAACGGGATTTATGGATGCAGATTATTTGGCCGGTAGCACTGCGGGATGAGAGCCCACCTGAAGTGGGGACGACCCAATTTCGAGACTGAACTCATCTTTGTTTTCCTGAAGGCAGATATTATTGAGAACTCGTGTGAGAATGTAGGCCAGCGGCCGCGAAGCGCCAACACGCTCTGAGGATGGACTTAGCGTCCTATAGAGGCCACATGGCACACATCAGCTCACATTAGGCTCTCCTTGCACCTGAGGGGATGATGATATCCAGACCCTGGCATGCAGTTTTTTAAAGATGATATGGATCTTTCCTCCACTACATCACTGACTGCTTTTTATCTCATTGCAGGAGTCCTCCAACAGCATCCAAGCAGTCATAAAACCTGATTATATACATATGGGACACGTGTAAAACCTGAATAAAAACCAAATGCAGTCAGTTTTATGAAGTCTCCATGCACCCGTAGCAATATCCTTTCTACAGTCATGAGTTGGATGATCCTGTCGTGTGATTTTTGTCCTCTTCTGTAATCAGCCAATCACAGTTGCAGCAAACAAACAAACAACAGCAAACAAACCAGTAAATACCTTCGTCTGGTTGCAAACAGCGGGCCCTCTGAATGTGTGTGAGTGTGTGAGGTTGGCAGGTGGGGTGAATTCCCTTGTTACCCACACATACACCCCTGCATCTACACACACACACACACACACACACACACACACACACAGAGTGACTCACAGGGCAGCACAGCCTACTGTATTCGTCTGTGGGTCGCCAGGGGCTGATGGGGCCACTCAACCATGAAAGAGGGTATGGAGGCATAACAGACAAGCACACACACACACACACACACACACACACACACACACACAATATCACATGTAAAAGCACGGGGAGACACATGCACATGCATTTTTTTTCTTGCTCAAGTAAAATTATGTGACATCATGTTCTCTCGCTCTCTCATGTGTGTTTTTGAGATCATCTCTTAATGTGTATAAAACGTTAACATAAGCTGATAACACTGATTTATGTCTATAATTAGGCTTAAAAGTTGTTGCGTTCTCGCCTGTAACTAAAACACTGTGATCATTTTAATGGGACAGGGAACGGCTGTGGTCCCTGTGGCTGACCTGAAACACAAGACTGGATGTGTCCATGTGTCCAACAATTAACCAAAACCCACCTTAAAGTGAAACTCTCGCCAAAAAGCAGCTGAGGCTTTATGTGTGATTGAATGTGAGTCAAACCTTCATGTAAAAGCATAATTACGAGGAAAGAGGCACTTTTAAGAATTACCGTAGTTCGTTTTTCGGGCAAGCTAATTTTCAACGGGAGTGCTACGGGCACTTTTACGCTAGCATCAAAATCTCTGTTTTCAAAACAGTAAGAAGACTCGACACAACATGAACACGAGCATTGAGAACATAGTTTGTCTACAAAAAGTGTCGATCCCCGAGTGCAACCTAACAGGCAGGAGAGTGATGGTGGACCTCCTACCTGTTAGGTCGCACTCGGGGATCGACACTTTTTGTCTGCCATGACGGCGACGCGCCGGAGATGCTACTGCTAACGTGAGTTGTCCAAAAACCTTCTTCTTATTAAACTCTGTGTACACAAACAATGTTCTCAATGCTCGTGTTCATGTGTAGAGACCCTGGTGATATTACCAGCAAAGTTTCACGTTGTGTCGAGACTTCTTACTGTTTTAAAAATAGAGATTTTGATGCTAGCGTAAAAGTGCCCGTAGCACTCCCATTGAAAATTATCTTGCCCGAAAACGAGAATACGGTAAATCTTAAAAGTGCCTCTTTCATTGTAATTGTGCATTTACATGAAGGTTTGACTATTCAATCACAAATAAAGTCTCGGTTGCTTTTTGGCGAGAGTTTCACTTTAAGCTTCAGTCAATGACCAACCCCGTTGCCAGAATAAAGAAGAACTGCATCTTTACGTTGTGCTGATACTCCGGTCTCCACGCAAAAAACCTTTCGTTTTATCATGGCTTAAAATACGTATTCTGGTTGCCACAAACACGGCTGGAGATGGTCAAACTTCTCGTCATACATATCTGCAGGTTTTGGTCACCAGAAATACAGCTGGAGAGGTCAGCTCGCCTTACAAATAACCACTGGTGTCACGTTTACAAACGGCACAATGCAAACTCGAACTGCACTCACCTGTTTGACTCTTTGTCAGGCCCAGAACATGAACCCGGGTCTCTGGAGAGAAAGTCCAGTGTTTGTCAAACAACCCCCGACTCGGACCTGTCGTGCTCTATTTACACTGCACCAGAGGGTCTCGCCTGAGGGATAACTACAGCGTCAACCTCAAATTGCGGTGAGTGAGAATATGCTGCAGCAACACACGACATGCATGATGTAGGTTGTGAGTTCTGGTCTCTGGTGCCACAGTCCTCCACCTCTACCGTACCCAGGCAGCAATAATCTGGAGAAAAAAGCATCTTAGTGGAATATGAACGAATCTTGTGGGAGATGGAGCTGTCCAGTCCGATCAGTCTGAGGCACTTTACCTTGAAATTCTCCATTTCTGCCGCTGGCCGGTCGAGGTCGAAGACTGCCAGGATTTGAAAATGAATACTATGGAGCCCTCGAATCAAACCGCTCCCTTAATATTTTATAAATCCATGCTGTCTGCTTATACAGCAGCCCGGCCGGGTTTAACTCATACCTGACCGGACCAGATTAACCCGCTGATCAAAGATTTTAATACTTAGAATCCTGTGATAATCAATTATTCTTTTATATGTTTTCAACGTATGATGTCATAATGACCAAAGAAATGCAATGTATTGATTTCAGCTTCAGCACCTCGAATGACATCATTAGAAATAGAGTTCTCTCTATCGATCTTTTCTCAGGAGGATTTCAATGCGTTTTGATCATTAATTAGTGACACATTGCTAATTAGTGCTGCACCGTTCAGTCTGTCATGGTGTTCGTCTGCTGTAGAGCTCTGATTAACTCTATTATCAGAACCAGCCAGCGCTCTCTGACGTCCATAAAGAGGACATTAAATTGGACCTTTTATATAATAATTATTCTTTTATGTTAGATTTAAAACTCATCGTGCAGAGTTCATGATAGAGATGTGCACAGTGAAACATCGTGATGATGATGACATATTTAACGCTGGAAGGAGGACATTGGTTACTCTGTTTTTCTGCAGATGAGCTGCTGGTTTAAGTTGATTACCAGCTCACCTCTGAAGTCATCGTGTTTTCCCGTCTGTTGCCGATAACGACCTCAGACTGCCTCCCCTCACCGGTGATCGAGCACACAGATGAACCGTCGCATCGAAGCGTCCTCATCGTCTCACTGCTTCTGTTATATTCAACTTCTGAAGCTTGAAGCAAAGTTAGCTGGCTAGCTGAACAGAGGAAGCTAAACTGAGAACACAAATAATGCTGCAACACTGCAAAACATCAATATTTCATTGTCTTTGGTTTGTTTAACTGAGCAGGAATAATATACAGGACATGGAGAGGTGACGTTAATGTATCGACCAGCAGCGACGACGTCTTTTTAATTTCTCTCCCACATGTCACGCCAACACAAACAACTCTTACTTTACAGCAACTCAGGAGGGACACACTACTGCTTGTGCTCTGTGGCGAGAGGCTAATTCAAATCACGATGTCACGATGGTGCAGAGCTCCGTCATGCACGACTACCGGGCATCGACAAGGGACCTCAGGAGGGCGAGGAAGAGGTGGTGGTGGGGTTATTAAAGCCGGCAAAGCTGCCAAACGACCAACCACAGCTGGAGTCACACAGCTGGATGTTTTTGAGGACATTTCCAGCTGTTGTTGTGGAGACAAAAGCAGGTGTTTTTAGAGGAGAACTGGGAGAACTTTCCTTCTGTGATCGTGACGACCAAATCAGGTATTTTAAGCCCAACCAGAGCGGCGTGACAGGACAGAAACAGAAAATTCAACCTAAACAGACGTAAAGAAACGTTCAGTTTTAACGCAAGCCGATGTTACTCAGCCATCGTTCATTCTGCTGTGATATATTCTGTGTGTTGGTGTTGAGGATCCCCTTGAAAACGTGAAAACGGTCCATCTCGACGGGGGTTTCATCCGTTTTCAAACACTTTGTCGAGTTGTGATCGCGGCGGCTTCATCACAGACGCAAAACAGTCGAATCAAACGAACCCATCGGAGCTCGCTTTCGTTCTTCTTCTGGCTCTCTGCTGGAGATCCGCTCGCTGCTGTCAGTCATCCTGCCGCCTCAGAGATTAACGTGGAATAAAGACTGAATGCAGCTGGCTCCCACTACAGAGTCCCTGTTTTGTTTTTTTTTTGCTCATTAACGAGTTACACAGATGCTAATTGTTGCTGTATGTTTGAATCAGTCATGCTGTCAGCTCTGGTGATGTGTCCTCAATTGCAGCCAGCATGCACGCTCTCATGCCATGCTGTCTTTGCGCGCGTGCGTTGAGCGCGTGCGTGCGCGTGCGTGCGTGTCTTCTCCCTCAAGCCTACATCACTGTAACACACACACACACACACACCAGTCCCACCTCCCCATACCCCAAACTACAGTGAAGCCCATTCAACCGATTCTCCGCAGTGCTGGAAGAGCAGAGTGAAGTAAAGAAGGAGAAGGAGGAGTGAAAGAGGGGGAGAGAGAGAAAAGAGGGGAGTACGGGGAAACACGCAAAAGAGAGAGAGGGAGGGAGAGAGAGGGGCGAGAGCAGGAGAGGGAGGGAGAGAGAGAGAGAGAGAGAGAGAGGGAGAGAGAGAGAGAGAGAAGGCGAAAACTGCGATTTTGGTGTTGAGGCTTCCCAGTGCGCACAGATCTCTCCTCGGCTGCACCGTCCGAGCAGCTCTCCGCTCCGCAGGGTGAGTAAAAGCTTCTGCTGCCTCATTTTTTTTCTAACTGCGCCTCAACCAGAAAACCTCTTCATTCCCTCACCACTCCTCCTCCTCTCCTCCTCTCCTCCTCTCCCGCCGCACATCTGCCTCGGAGCCGCTCGCACTCTTTGGCTTCTTGCTGGGAGGAGAGGCGAGCTCCGCGTTCTTCTTCTTCTTCTGGCTGCGCACGTTTCAGGACTTTCTGCTCATCGTGCATGTGGCTCAGTGTGTTGACATGCGACCCAGCCTCGATCCTCCTCCGTGACATGATGATAATAATAATAATAATAATGATAATAATAATGATAATATAGGAAAAAGAGAAAGGCAGGGATGTTGTGTAAGAGAGGAGGAGGAGGAGGAGAAGTCTCCCTGCTCCTCGCTCGCTGTGAGGAGGGAGGAGATGTGCGCTGGGATTTTTTCTTGTGTGTGTGTGTGTGTGTGTGTGTGTGTGTGTTGACAGCTGCTGATGAGTGTGTCTGCACGGCCTGTTAGCGGAGGAATGTACTGTACAGTGATTAGTGTGGCGCATTTGGAGGCAGCGCGCTGAAACACCGTACAGTTCATACAGAGTCTGGAGAGGAGCTCAGTACAGCCGCTTCACTCCCAGCGGCGCGTGGAGGGGAGGAGGGAGGGAGGGATGGAGGGAGGAGGAGGAGGAGGAAGAGGAGGAGGGTGGGGGGGCAAAGTGTGTGTGGATGATGTGATTGTGTCATTACAGTATATATGTGTGTGTGTGTCAGATAGAAAGAGAGGAGAGAGGATAGGGAGGAGACACCGGACTGAGGCAAACGTGTGTGAGGGTGAGACAGAGTGTGTGTGTGTGTGTGTGTGTGTGTGTGTGTGTCTGTGTGTGTGTGTGTGTGTGTGTGTGCTCTAAAAACTCCTGGCTCCTTCTCGGGGAACCCATCCTGTGATACTGTTCCAGCAGACTGCAGCACTTCTTATTGGGTCCATCTTTCTCTCTCTTTACTTGCATACATATGCAAAGTGTGTGTGTGTGTGTGTGTGTGTGTGAGACGGGGGAAGAAGCTCCTTGTTTTTCTTTTTCATTCTCCACCTATTTTCCCAGCCTGCATCTGGTGATAACTGTGAACCGGTGTGTTCGCTGCTGCTGCTGCTGCTGCTGTTGTAAGAAAGAGGAAGGATGATCTGCAGAGACGTTCCTCCGGTGCAGCGTACGATGACACAACAGCTGTATATACTGTCATAAATTATGTTGGTTTGTTGGTTGGTTTGTCAGCATGATTACACAATGACAGATTTCCATGAATCTTGGCTGGAGGACGGGTCACGGGCCAGAATAAACCCCATCAACCTTTGGTGTGGATCCCCGAATTTACATCTCGCTTTCTGTAAAATTGCAGGATAAATGATGAAAGAATCAGATGTGTTTAGGTGGCTGGTGTCTCTGAGTTGTGGGTATAAATTATAGTTAAGCAGTTATAGTGTGGTTTAAAATTTAGAGTGCCACTGAGTCGGAGGGGTCTGTTGAGCCTCGGCGGAGGTATACGCTCTGCTGCGTGCCATCTAAGATATACTTTATATCAAGAGGACTCACATCTCCACCAATCATCAGATAGCCTACGCTCAATACGCCTCCTCTGATTTATTGATATAAAATGTGACAAACTAGAATTTCACAGGATAAATGACTGTGAAGTGTTATGAAAATGTAAATTTAATGAAAAGTCTCAATAAGCTCTCAAAGAATCATGCATTAATAATGCTGACATCGTCGGTACGGCCTCGACGTTTTATGAAAATCAGTAAATTTATGCACATTTTCATCCATTAGTGTTTTATGCAAATGTTTGTAATTGTGTTTAAGCGACAGGTGAAGCTAATTCTCCCGTCGTGCCGTTATCTTAGTGTAGAAGAGGCGAGTGTGCGATGAGTTGACGTAGTTGAAGGAGCAACATGTTCAACTCAAAATGTTGGAGAAGAAATAAAATGTGGAGCACGCGATGGAAGCCTGGTGTTTATGCTTTATTAGTTTAAGAAAGGTTTCAGTCATTTTTCATTTTGAGTGTTTCTGTGGACGCTCAACTCGCGTTTCATCTACGTCGTGATTCATCTGCTTCATGCGTCCGTCTGTTTATCACGATGACTTCACCTTCAGCCAGTGTGTGAAAGCTTCAGCATTCAGCATTGTGGTTCGATGTCGGGCAGAGTTGGTCCCAGTGGGGCTGCGAGATGGTTTACATGTACGTTTTTTCACTTTAGCATTAAATTTGGTGCAGTGGCCGTGATTGGTGGAGTTGAGTAATCCATATAGTGGCTTTCAAAACATGTTTGGATCCATCAAAGCTTTTCCAACGACCCCCCAGTGTAGCAGTCAAATTTAGCCATGTACAGTTTGTACAACTCAACGATTTCGCAGCAGAGGTGGATTTCATCGTTCGATGTTGAGGTTCAGTTCCTGTCGGTCAGTTCGGCAGGAAGAATCGTTTATAGCGTTCGTTCAGTCGCGTTTAGCGGTGAATCATGTAACGCACAGTTCTCAGCTCCTCGTTCTCAAACGATCGTGCTAACGGTCAACATAACACTGTAGTTCGAGGCAAATACACAGCTGCAACTTCAAGATTATGTGTACTTTTAGACAACACAACAGTGGATAATGTGTATATTCACCTTGACATTAAATTGATTAAATGTATTAAAGGTAAGCCGAGAGTGACCGACTGACTGAACGAGAACGACGAGCTACGAACGAAATTAAATGGGGTTTTTTTTCATGGAAACCGTTGCTATGCTTTCCTGTTTCTCATTGGCTAAAATTGGATGACAGTTTCCTAAACTCAGCATCTGATTGGCTGGCTCTCAGTCCTCTTCATCATTCTGATAACTAAACAGTGAACAACACAGCGACTCGTCTGTGAGAACGAACGAACGAACAAGAGAGAAGTGAAACGTGGAATCAGGTCAGTTCGTTTGCGTTAAAGAGTCGTTCCTTCAAACTGATTCGTTCGCACACGAGCCATCTTTAATATTCAGGACTTGTAGTAAAGCGTATGTTATCCATTGAGAAAAGGAAACCACATCTCAAACTCAGCTGGTGAAGAGGTGACCTTAGAAGAAGTGGGTGCAGCCGGAACAGGAATAGCAAGCTAAGGTTTGTCATTGTTGAG
Source organism: Sparus aurata (assembly GCF_900880675.1). Taxonomy (NCBI): domain Eukaryota; kingdom Metazoa; phylum Chordata; class Actinopteri; order Spariformes; family Sparidae; genus Sparus; species Sparus aurata. The sequence continues at coordinate 4,358,980 of NC_044189.1, read as the reverse complement.
AAGCTTTCCCTTGGAAATGCTTTGCACCGTCGCCATTTGCAATACAAAGATATAAAAACACTTTGCTTTAAGTGTATGTCCGAGAGAACAAACCATCAGTGATTGGTGTCGGCCCCCAAACAAAAAGACAATCCGACACAATCAACGATCCAATCCAACAAAAAGACCGCCGCTGTCTGAGAAGAGAACACACAGATCACTTCTGGGCTTTTTCTTGAAAATAAAACCTCCTTTTCTGTCCTGCTTTTCATTGTCAGTACTTTCTTTTTGCTACAGCTGAAGAATAAAGCTGCAGAAAACGCACAATGACAACAAAAGTACAATTATGGAGATGTAGTAAACCGCAAACCGAGGTGGAATTAGTCAAGGTTGGTTGAGGGGGAAAGCGGGCTTCCGTTTAAGACCCATTCTGAAAATGCAGCAGAATACGCCTCGTATTAATAATTAGTTCCTCTTGACAGTCTGAGTGTGAGTGTGAAAGCTCAGAACCCCCATCACAGTGGGTCAGAAGGTTCTGATAAAACATGCAAACATTTAGTCGACTGCAGAGCTGTGCACAGATCCGAACGCCGCTTGTGTAAGACGTGAGGTATCATCGTGGTCAGATGGCGCGCAGCCCTCTGAGGTGAAGGGATATGAATCACACGCTAACTTCAGTTGTTTAAACGGCTGATTGATGGTGTGAGTCAGCGACAGCGGCAGGGTCAGCGCTTCATTTCCCACTCGGGTTACTCGAGGTACTGCGAAGTCCTTGAGATACATTTGTCCAGCGGAGAGACGACAACACGGCTCCGCTGTCATGTTGATTCAGCAACAGGGGGATTTGTTTTTTAAGCAAATGAAAGTAGTTTTAGTTGAACTCGTGAAGGCTGCTGAGGTTGAAGTACTTTCTGGATTCAGGGGTTCAGAATGAAACAACTAAATCTAGAGACAGTCGAAGGCAGAGACACAAAGCCCGTCACCGCCGTCTCCCGCTGGCTGCCTCTCCGATCTCTCTCCAAGAGCTGTGTGTTTTGCATCTCAACACAATTGTTGTCTCAGCACAATTAATCCTACAAATGAGGAGAAGGGAACACACCTTCCTGCAGTATCTCCTCAGAGGCTTTCATGATGTTCCCTTCGGCTTCTCATGCAAAAGGTGACAAAAGTAGTTGTGTGAGGAGTGTAAAAAGGTTGTAAAACATAAGTAAACAATGATTCATAACAGAGATAATCCAGTTTGATGCATGTCGACTCCAGGAACCCTACGTGGCGACCCTCAACACTGTTCATACTGCTCTTTATATGCACATCTTTCGGACACGTAGCGTTGATTTCTGAGAACGTGCACGACAAATGCTCCAAACTGACCCAGGATACGTGTGGCAGCCATCATGCGTACGTGAACGCGTCATCAAAAGCAAATATATTTTGAGCCCAAGTCATCAAATTTGGTGGTTGACCCAATCCAATCATCATGATAAACAAATGATGGCGATGTCCGTTTCTGAGAACCACTGATGTGTTGGAACTTTACGTTCTTTCTGTTATATTCAAGCTCAATTTTCATTTTTATGTCGTCACAATGCTGTTCTTATGCTCTGGTTATCTTTAGGCACAAAAGCCACTTGGTCATGGTTAGAAAAACATCTTGTTTCGGCTTAAAATAACTGGTTCTGTCGCTACAAACGCGGCTGGAGATGTCATCTCAAAAAATGTCTTCTCAAAAATATCTGCTTCACCCTGATCGTCCAGCGGTCTCACACCTACAAATGTCTAAACGCCATCTTTAACATTGGTCTCTGGCTTGGCAGCCATCACCAGCACGTTTCCCTCGACATAAAACCCGATATTAATGAATCTGATTGTGTCAGAGTTCTGCAGAAATGTTGAAATGTTGTTAAAAACAAACAGTATTCAAAATCTGCGACAGCCCAGCTCACATTCACATCTTGAGTCGGTTCCTTTTAGGTCAAAGCGGAGAATCTAAAAAAAATCAAAGCATTCAAGCTGTTTTTTCTCTGGCAGGCAAACATCCTAGAGATGGAAGCTTCCCTCCCAGCAGCAGAGATATATTTTCAGTGTTGGGCTCAGGCACAGTTAAGGACGATTCCCCCTCCGGCCGAAACCAGACGTGACCTCAAATTACACAACATTCAAACTGAGTGAAGGTGAATGAAGCCGTGTGTGTGTGTGTGTGTGTGAGAGGCTTTTTATGAATCCTGCACATGAACAGACGTGTAGGATGTGTCACACTTAACACTTCCTGCTTCCAGCCAGCCAGCCGTGCTGCATGTGTGTGTGACGTACAGTATGTGCGTACGTACAAGGACTTTCCTCTGTTTTTGGGCCAAGGTCTTTCCCTGTAAGCTCCCGCTCCCCTTCCTCCTCTCGCCTCCTTTATTCTCCGACTGTATCTCTGCTTATCGCTCCCTCTATTTTATCTCCTCAGCACATTAACACACAGTCTATCGCAGGCATTCCCTCCTTTCTCTGTGTGTGTGTGTGTGTGTGTGTTTTCTTACGCGCCGCATAAGCTAATTATCTTTATCAGTCCAGCAGTCGTTCCACAGACTACAGGACGAGGGGTTTGTTTCCCAAAGCTTTCATCGTCTTAAGTACTCGCTTTGAGGAACGAGAGTCTTCCGGCGGCTCCCGGCGAACGCGAGCGTGGTTCAGTTCCCGTCTGGAGAATTTGATGCTATTTTTAAGAACGATAACTTGTTTTTTTTGGGGGTGTTTTAGAGCTAAATGTCCTTCAATTCTTCGTTCTCTGCTTGTCCTTTCTTTCCTTACCAACTTAACTGCTTTCAGCATCATAATCCCTTTTTCTTATGTGTCATGGCGTTCGCCGTCCTTCTTTTCTTCCTTCCTCATTCCCTCTTACAAATGATTTTCGGGGTTATCTAATCCAGCACATGCATTTGACCTCATGCCCCTCCTCTCTCCATCTTTTTTTTTACTCCCTTTAATCATCCCCTCCTGCACGACTCCATTCCATTCTTCCCGTCTTTAAATATCCATCTCTCTCCTCCTGCCAGTTGGCGCGAGCCTCTCGCTGCTGACAGAGGGACATATTGCCTTCTCAACAGAAAACAACCCCTCCCCATCACCTCCCCCCAACGCGAGCAAGCTAACCTGGGAACGCCATCTGTGGACCCCCGCCCGGCACCATGGGACGCGTAGTTTTCGTGAGGCTCAGCAGTCGCTCTGCCTCGCTCCATATTGACCCGCCGTCGCTGCCGAGTCTTTCATCTCCGTTTCGTCTGATTCACCTTTTGAATCTTCGCCACTTCTTAATTTTAAGGAGCCAAGATTTTTGAAAAACCATCTTGGAGTGCATATGGTATAGCTGGTTTCCTCGAAGTCGCAGGAAATATTCATATTAAATATTGATCCATATTAATGGATGAAAACTTGGCCTCTTTGGAGCGGAGCAAAGATTTTAGAGATACTGGGATCATGAGTCAAAAGTTGAATTCTCGGAAACTCTTTCCAGCTGAGCAAACAAATCCAAACTACTGAGGAGAGCAGACGAGAGAAATAATTATATTTATTTTTCTGAGACTTCTGACTACTCAAACATCTGAACTGTCTCCTCCTCACATTTTAAAAACAGCCTCGTTACTTTAGTTTGATGCATTTGAGGGGAATTATTTGTATTTGGCGTCACGCACGGCACGGCAGACGTAAGAAGAGGGAGACTGGAATGTGGAGAAAAGAGATTTCTGATTTTCTCTCTTTGTTGCTGCTCGGGACGCTTTACCAACCCAACATGTGTCTATGTGACGTCCTGGGAATGAGGCTCAACAACCAACTGTCTTTGTGGTGCGTTCAGGAACAGCTGGGACAAATCCTACTGATTCTACCTTTAACTTTAATAGTCCTTGAGTTCTATTAATATGACGTGAGCTTCAGTTAGCTTTGACCACAAATGAGAGCCTGGACTCTATTACTTTTATTATTCTTTATTGTGCATCTGTGCTTCTGAAGAGCTTAGAGAACCAAGAAACACATACATGTTTTTAATTTTAGCAGAATTGAGAGTCTTCAAGTCGGACCACTTCACTCATTGTGAGCTGATCAAGATGAAACATGTCGTGGGGGCCTTTAATGAAAAGACAAAGTTTGTTTAATATGTCCAGATCTCATATGAATCCTTCATGTTTTATCAGATTACTAGTTTAATTCCGTCCACATTGTTCTTCAGTTACAATTGTGTCATTTTTCATTAAGTGAGACGTAGAATTATCCAACGCAGACCCGTCACAATAATCACCAGTGAAGAGGCTTGTTGATGGGAGATAAAAACCATCTCTCCGACTATATACCGCACAATGGGCTCTTTATTAAGTAAATGGCCTATTTCCGGAAATTAATTCATACGTGCAAAGCTCCTGATTAAGGAAACTTATTATCACTCCCACTCTGACACCCCTGCTTTAGTGCCTTAATTAGCAACGCACACTCATTCATTAAGTTGGACTTCATTGAGGATGCTTTTAAGCCTCCAATAAAAATTAAACAGAATTAATAATAGATCCAAATAAAAAATTGAAATCGTGCAGGGGGGCGGGGACGGGACGATCGTGTCGAGCCTGTTGTGTTGTAATGAAGAGGCGGATTAAATTTAACCCCGCGGCGACGTTCAGTTTTTTTCACTTTTGGAGACTTTTGTGCTGGAGGGGCGGAGACGGCGGGTGAACGGCGCTTCAGGTTCTGCGATTATGTAAAGTCATTAAATGTTCCGTTTTATAGTCATTCAACAGAGGAAACAGACACACATTCAGAGTTTGACGTAAAACGAGATGACAGGCAGCGGCGGGAATAAAGATATAATCAGCGGCGGTGTGCGTTCGCCCTGCTGAAGTGCCTCTGAGCGAGAAAAATAAGCACTGTTATCTCAAGAAAATGCAGCACTGGAGCTGACCTCAACCTCCGACCTCCCCCTTCCCTCCTTGCCTCCAGGAGAACAGCTAATCAGAGTCCTTTTATGCAAAGTCTTACCACTTAGTAGCCATCTTAGCGACGCCCAAAGCTGTTATTATCGGGCTTAGCAAGACCAGGACCCCGTCGGAATACATAGAGAGAGAGCTGTAAGTTCATGTTCACTGGTCATCGTGAATCTGAGTGAAAAACAACATAATTTTGCCGCAAAATTAGATTTAAAACACTTTTTTCCTCACAGCTTGTACTGCTGCTACTCACACATGATGCATTCAGGTGCGCTCTTAAACATCTGGAGATGGGAGTTTGATAATCGGCGCCAACTGCTGGACACTAGTTTCGGTGCACGTTCCTTTGTTTACCAGGCTTTGGCCACGTTTAGGTCTTTAGTTTTTCAAACCTTATTCTGACAGTCTGAGTCAGGCGGCGAACATCATTTGATTCAGGAGAACCTCAGATGTCAGTTTGGTTCATTTAAAGTCACAGTTATACATTTGGTTTGTCTGAGAATGGAAGAATTTACTAGAATCTTCTGTGAAATCAGACAGAAGCTCCAGAAATTAAACTTCCATGTGCATTCTTTGTCGATATCTGAACTTTCCTCAGCAAGTTTCACTGATTTATTACACGACCATGTGGACATTTTTCACTGAAAATCAGGTGTAATCCTATATTTCATCTACCGACCACATACGTGTGTTTGGAAGCAACGTGTGATCCAGTACCTCGACTACGACCAGCGCCAGTTGGCCCAGATAGAAAGAAATTGATGAACACGGTGGCACGATCACGTTCACTACGGAGCCCCTGAATGTCCAAACAACATGAGGTTTCTAAAGCGTGTGGACAGGATTAGTGGTGCAAAACGTTATTGAACATTTTAGAATAATAGCTATTTTATCAGCTGTCTGGGTCTGTGAGGGTTAATGTTGGAATCACCTCACCTTTTCTTGGTCGCACTCACCTGGTCCAAACTCCTGAATCTCAACTGTGAACAACAACACGATTGGCTGATATGTTTCCCAGCTGAGATGAAGCAGACGATTGGGTCCTTGGGCGGGATATGTGTCTTACAATGGCTTAAAAAGTCTCTGAGCGTGTGACAGAAGAGTGTAAACACCAGATGTTTGCTTCTTAAAATATAAAATACGGACTGAGGTCTCCTGTGTTGGAGTCAGCAGCTTTGTTGAACTAACTCTCCACCCCAGAAACACTTCACGAGAGTCAACAATCACTTTGTTCCACCTTGTTTTGTTCCGACAGTGCCGAGTCTCCACACCGTACAGAAACTGGGTCAACAGAACCATCAGGAGGGGACGTTTTGAAAGACACTCATGTGTAAAACACCCAAAAAAAGAAAGAGGCCTGAAGAGAGAGAGATGAATGAGTAGCAGAGGCAGCGTGTGTGTGTGTGTGTTGGGTGTCGTGAGGATTTCAGCACCGCGGCGGTGGACAGCTCCTCGGCCTGCTGCTCGTTGCAGAGACGCGTTTTCACGACTGTCCATTTAGTTTGTTGGTTTGTTAGCTGGATAACACAAAAACTACAAGACGGATTTTCACGAAACTTGGGTTGTAGATGTGTTTGAGGCCAGAGTAGACCCCAGTGATGTTTGGTCCAGGATCCAGGATCTCAGGGAGTAACACAGGGATCTGAATGATGTCTTGTAGGTTTCACTGAGTTAGTGCAATGTGATCCGGATGTAAGAGGGACTGTTGTGCGCCGGTGGCGGGACGCGCTGACATAAAGTCCCTTGAAATGCCAAAAATAGCTCCTCATCCGCCCCTTTTCTCCTCCCTTCTTTCATTTCATTTAACTTCATCCTCTCATCCCATTTCCTTCTTTTTTCCTCGGCCTGCTGCTCGTTGCAGAAACGTGTTTTCACGACTGTCCATTTATTTTGTTGGTTTGTCTGCCAGATAACACAAAAACTACAAGACGGATTTTCACGAAACTTGGGTTGTAGATGTGTTTGAGGCCAGAGTAGACCCCAGTGATGTTTAGTCCAGGATCCAGGATCTCAGGGAGTAACACAGGGATCTGAATGATGTCTAGTAGGTTTCACTGAGTTAGTGCAATGTGATCCGGATGTAAGAGGGACTGTTGTGCGCCGGTGGCGGGACGCGCTGACATAAAGTCCCTTGAAATGCCAAAAATAGCTCCTCATCTGCCCCTTTTCTCCTCCCTTCTTTCATTTCATTTACCTTCATCCTCTCATCCCATTTCCTTCTTTTTTCCTCGGCCTGCTGCTCTTTGCAGAGACGCGTTTTCACGACTGTCCTTTTAGTTTGTTGGTTTGTTAGCTGGATAACACAAAAACTACAAGACGGATTTTCACGAAACTTGGGTTGTAGATGTGTTTGAGGCCAGAGTAGACCCCAGTGATGTTTGGTCCAGGATCCAGGATCTCAGGGAGTAACACAGGGATCTGAATGATGTCTTGTAGGTTTCACTGAGTTAGTGCAATGTGATCCGGATGTAAGAGGGACTGTTGTGCGCCGGTGGCGGGACGCGCTGACATAAAGTCCCTTGAAATGCCAAAAATAGCTCCTCATCTGCCCCTTTTCTCCTCCCTTCTTTCATTTCATTTACCTTCATCCTCTCATCCCATTTCCTTCTTTTTTCCTCGGCCTGCTGCTCTTTGCAGAGACGCGTTTTCACGACTGTCCTTTTAGTTTGTTGGTTTGTTAGCTGGATAACACAAAAACTACAAGACGGATTTTCACGAAACTTGGGTTGTAGATGTGTTTGAGGCCAGAGTAGACCCCAGTGATGTTTGGTCCAGGATCCAGGATCTCAGGGAGTAACACAGGGATCTGAATGATGTCTTGTAGGTTTCACTGAGTTAGTGCAATGTGATCCGGATGTAAGAGGGACTGTTGTGCGCCGGTGGCGGGACGCGCTGACATAAAGTCCCTTGAAATGCCAAAAATAGCTCCTCATCCGCCCCTTTTCTCCTCCCTTCTTTCATTTCATTTAACTTCATCCTCTCATCCCATTTCCTTCTTTTTTCCTCGGCCTGCTGCTCGTTGCAGAAACGTGTTTTCACGACTGTCCATTTATTTTGTTGGTTTGTCTGCCAGATAACACAAAAACTACAAGACGGATTTTCACGAAACTTGGGTTGTAGATGTGTTTGAGTCCAGAGTAGACCCCAGTGATGTTTGGTCCAGGATCCAGGATCTCAGGGAGTAACAGAGGGATCTGAATGATGTCTAGTAGGTTTCACTGAGTTAGTGCAATGTGATCCGGATGTAAGAGGGACTGTTGTGCACCGGTGGAGGGACGCGCTGACATAAAGTCCCTTGAAATGCCCAAAATAGCTCCTCATCCACCCCTTTTCTCCTCCCTTCTTTCATTTCGTTTACCTTCATCCTCTCGTCCCATTTCCTTCTTTTTTCCTAATTTCCTTTCCTTCCTTTCTGCTTCCCACGTCCCTCCACACCCTTTATTTATCCACACTCCCTTCCTAAATCCTTCACCAATTCTCTCGCTGATCTCCTCTCCTCCTTTACTCCCTCAGTCATCCCATCTCTTCTCACCTCCTTTCACCCCAATTTTTTTTCCCATTTCACTCTCCACTTTCTCATTCCTTCCCCCCTCTCTTCTCCCCTAATCCTTCCCGGCGAGCGCTCACCTTCTCTTCTCCTCTACTTTTTCCCCCTCACTCCTTCCTCCTCCCCACATCATTACCTCTGTCTGTTTGTTCCTAAGCACCGGCGCTCCGTTCATCTGTAATTCATTACATCGCCTCTGCTCCCGGACACTCCCAGCACACACGCACAGTTAGTTAGCGGCTGGTGCGACCTGGGAATTGTGGTTTACGTTCTCAAGGCTTAAACTACAAAGAGAACCTCATCCCGGCCCATTTGTTGTTAGCTATCTCAGCAAACACAGGCCTGCCTCAGTGTGTGTGTGTGTGTGTGTGTGTGTGTGTGTGTGCGCTGACCCATTACAACAGTTCTTGTCCTCCAAACCCACATTTTTCTTCAGCCTCCCGTCTCTCATTAGTCACGAAGCCACAGCTCTAAGAATAACTCATTTATAAAAAAAACAGACTGGACCTGGACTGGAGATTATTTTCTGTGTTTGTTTCCCTCGAACATGCCGAGTCAAACGTTCTGTGATTTCACAAAAAAGATAAAGCTGGAACAAGAAAACTGGGAGCGGGTCAACCAAACACATTTTAATAAGTGACAGTCTCTGCAAGAAACTGAGAGAGACTATTGGAACTAATTAAGTATCAGATGGACCAAAAAACTTACCAGCAATTAGTTACAAGACTTTTTACTTTCCCTGATCCGAATCAAGTCGCTGTCGAACCTTAAACTAACCAACCCACAAAGGTTTGAGATGTAAGGGAACTTAATTACTGTCAAAAAGTCAGAATATGTCCTAATATGTGAACTGTTTGCCCACTGACAGTCGGAGAAATGTCTCAGTATTGAGGTAAAGTTTTTAATTTTGAATCAGCGGGCCATCACTAGCCTCAGGTGAAGCTCAAATGAAATTTATTTTGTGATTTCTAATTGAAAAATATCCATTTTGATTAACTGAAATCTCAGTGGAAAGGCCAGATAAAGACTCCGGCTGTCGGTAACTAACACGTCAACACGGCCTCAGTACCGACCCATCAGACTTTCAAAATAAAGCTTGCAGACATGTTCTGATTTTTACGCTCCCTTATGTCTCGAACGTTTGTGGTTTGGTTAGGTTAAGGTTCACAAACTTATTGGTTAGGACCAGGGAAAAAACATCCTTTTTATTTTTGTTAAAAAAAAAATAGTCTTGTAAATCACGTAACGTAACTTCCGTCGCTTATGTAACATAACGTAAAAACAAATCACTGAATTCTTGGGGTGCAGGTCAGAACAGGCTACCTTTTAATTACACTTTACATGTATTAAGTTAAAATGTAATTTGTTTGTAGGTCCTGTCTCGATGATTCACAGTGTGCTGATGATATGACTTTGACTTGTTTAGAGAAAAACACTTCAACTCTGATTATGTGTTCAACAGTTTGAAAACTTTAAAGCCTTTTTCTCCTCATAGTCGCTGCTTCTGTAATCTCTTCTCTCCGTCTTCAGTTTATAGTCCAGTGATTAAAAGAACAACTGGATCTCAGTATTTAACGTCCACAGTGTCCTTCAGCGACTCTGAGACTTCTGTTTGTGAAAGTGAAGAGACGCAGCGTGAGCAGCGCTATGTGAGAGACAGTTATCTGAGTCCTGCAGGTCCTCGTCTCCGTCTCCTCTCGTCTGAGGACGGATTTGTGTGTTTTGACTCAGCGGCGTCTCGCGTTGAGCCTTGACATTTCCAGCGCTAAGACTGATGCTTATTTACACGAGCCGAGCACAAATCACCTTTGTCTCAGCGGGAGGATGTGACTTTCCTGCAGCGCTGACGTCTGACGTCTTTCGGTGACGTCTGCGTGTTTGACTCTGGAGAAAGTCACCGCTCTCTGTTTCCTCCTCAGGGCCAACTTGTGAAACTCTGAATGATCTGCTGCTGTTCTGATATATTTGGGGGGATTGGCCCCCTGCTTTAAAATTCATGTGTTGCCTGAAAAGATAATACAAGTTGTACCGTCTGGCGCCACACACACACATTCCCCTCTTACTGGTTTTAAATATTTATAACTCATCCACTTGCTCAGGTTTTGCAGATTTATTCATGGTCTTTGGTCGAGGTCAGACCAGAAACTTCAAATATTTCCAGGACCTTGTGTCGGGGATCAGGCCTTCGCTCATACTCGAGTATTTGCACGTAATGCCACCACGCTCCTGACGTGTCCGCCGTTATCTCCGCGCGGGGTTTCGATTGGCCGGGGATCTACTCGAGGCGAGAGGTGTTTCACCGCCGCTATCAAAGATCGGTACCGTGTGACTCATGTGTGAGCGAGCGGATCGTCTCTGACACCGCTGAATGTGCTCTGCAGCGTTTTCGCCCGAGCGATGAGGTCACCGCTCGCTCCTGCCTGACAGCGACTTTCTTTTGCGCTTCTTATCTGCTCGGCTCTGATCTTGTCTGCTGAGTTCATTTTGTTCCCGGCGCTTTTCTCTTATCGGCCCCTCGCTCCTCCTCTCTGTCGGCCTCATAAACACCATTTTTAAAAGTCACTGAACCTCCTTCAACGTCCTGCTGTAAATGTCACGTATCTGTGCTGAAACACAATCGTCAGTCTGCCTGTAAATATGATTTAAAAGCTAAATATGTATACTTAAATATGTGTTCACAGATATGTACATTTCTGTGCACATCATTGCGACCTCATGACCTCCTCTGCTGTTTATTTATATAATCTCTGCATCCTTTCACTCACGTCTCATACTTAATGCGATCGCTTTCGACATCAGTCCCTCGTTACAGTAAGACAGTTTGAATTATGATGACACAGAGTGAGTTTACTGTTTGTTATTGATGATAATATTAATGTATATCCACATTTCTGTTGCCTGACAGCAGCTTCGCTCCTTTATAAATCATTTAAGTTTCAACCTGAAGCAGTGACGCAGTTTCTCCGACTGATCGAGTTCGGCTCTAGATCAGAAGACAAGTTTTTTAAAATGTAAATTAATTAACACACAGACGTATTGGAGCAGATTTCTTCACTGTGTATCTTCTTAAAGCCTTATAAAGTCACAAACTGGACAAACTGGACAAATCTGCAACTGAGTTTAGATGATAAAAGGATCAAACGTTGTGTTTTCTCTCACAGTTCACACAAATATACAAAACAAAGATTTAATATGATTTAAAAGCTAAATATGTATACTTTAATATGTGTTCACAGATATGTACATTTCTGTGCACATCATCGACGATCTCATGACCTCCTCTGCTGTTTATTTATATAATCTCTCCGTTCTTTCACTCACGTCTCATGCTTAATGTGATCGCTTTCGACATCAGTCCCTCGTTACAGTAAGACAGTTTGAATTATGATGACACAGAGTGAGTTTACTGTTTGTTATTGATGATAATATTGATGTATATCCACATTTCTGTTGCCTGACAGCAGCTTCGCTCCTTTATAAATCATTTAAGTTTCAACCTGAAGTAGTGACGCAGTTTCTCCGACTGATCGAGTTCAGCTCTAGATCAGAAGACAAGTTTATTAAAATGTAAATTAATTAACACACAGACGTATTTGAAAAGCCCTTTTCACTGTGTATCTTCTTAAAGCTTTATGAAGTCACATCCTGGACAAACGAGACAAATCTGCAACTGAGTTTAGATGATAAAAAGGATCGAACGTTGTGTTTTCTCTCACAGTTCACACAAAAAATACAAAACAAGGTTATTTACATGGAAAAGATCGTCGCAGTGACATAAAATGAAGGATTACAGTTTTGAAATGGGTTCAATCTTTTTTTAAAGGACAGAAATATTGGAAGGTATGTTTAAAGAAAGCTTGTGAAAGGTGTTGTTGTCTACAGACGTCACATAAAATCTGCCCTAAAATCTTCAACAAATAAAGATTTCTCAACTTTGAGTCTCATCTGTTGTCACACGTTCAGCTTCAGCTTCATTTCTTCCTCTCCTGTTGGTGCGTGCAGGTCGTTATTATTCCAGGTGAGCGACCTGCACTTTCTGTTCAGTGTGTGTGTGTGTGTGTGCGTGCGTGTGTGTGTGTGTGTGTGTGTGTGTGTGTGTGTGCGGTCAGCTCTCCAGCAGTGTGGAAGCGAAGCAGGCGTGAAACATCACAGAGACCACAGCCCGCTGAATGTGACCTCCATTTTGACTGGATGGATGAGACTCTGTGTGTGTGCGTGTGTGTGTGTGTGTGTGTGTGTGTGTGTGTGTGTGTGTGTGTGGATGTTTCTCAGTGTGTCAACAGCTGATATGATGCTCAGCAGAGGCAGCGGAGGCGTTTCTGCCACCTAGTGAGCGTCAGACTGCACTGCATGTTCCCTGCAGGTCTGATGAGCTTCACACCAGGGTTCATTCACAATTTGTTCATTTTAATGAAGCATGCCAACCTGTACATATTACATTTGAATGTTTCTCCCATCTTCCAGGCTTAATTAGATTTGTTTTAATCTTTATTGCACTATCGACCCCTCACAGGATCGTATATGTTGGACCACCTAATGAAGGTCTTCTCTCTGACCTCTGCATCCTTTTGTTTGACCGTTCGTTAGCTAATGATGCTCATCTCTGCCTTCATTAATCATATTAGAGACAACTTCCTGCTGAAGGTTAGGCCTGAGCTGACTAAATACTGACTTCATTACTGTAGATTTTTATCAGGTATCTGTACTTTACTTGAGTATCTCTTTGACTTTTCCTCTCCACATCTGAACGCAAATATCTGAACTTTCTCCTCCTCGCATTTTCAAAACAGCCTTGTTACTTTAATTTGGTGCATTTGAGGTGAATTATTCTTATTTGGCGTCACGCACGGCAGACGTAAGAAGCCGTAAACAGACAGAGAGGGAGACTGGAATGTGGAGAAAAGGCGTGTTAGTGTCTCGTATCTGCAGAGAGTTTCTGATTTTCTCTCTTTGTTGCTGCTCGGGACGCTTTACCAACCCAACATGTGTCTATTTGACGTCCTGGGAATGAGACTCAACAATCAACTGTCTTTGTGGTGCGTTCAGGAACAGCTGGGACAAATCCTACTGATTCTACCTTTAACTTTAATAGTCTTTGAATTCTATTAATATGACGTGAGCTTCAGTTAGCTTTGACCACAAATGTCCTTCAGAGGGAGACTTTTTACTCTGAAACTCGTATGAAGAGGCTGTTCAGCGCTCTTCTACTTTAAAATGAGTCGAGTTGAGTTTTGTATTTTCAGCATGAAGACGTTCCGTTGAGTCCGAGATCGTTCCCTCCTGTCTTCTTTCATCTCTTCTCCTGTTCAATACAACATACATATTTAACAGCTCCAGTCAATGAAAGTCAAGAAAGATTTCAATCAAAAAGCCCGTCGGCCTTGTTTTCCCTGCCTCTGTGATCTGCTGCTGCATATTTTAAAACGTATAAATCAATGATTTGAATCGATCTGTGTCCGTCCTCGCATCATCTCTCTGATCCTGAAACAAACCGGACTCTCTCCTCTCTGCTGTCGTCACTTTCTGTCTTCTGGTTACTGAAAATAATTCCCACTGATGTTCTGTCGTCGTCTTCAGCGTGACACCTGACAGGTACGCCTTCTTCTTTCTGTCTCTCCTCAGATGAGTTCGTTCAGCACGAGGGCTCTGACGCTGCTCTCGTCGATCTTCGGGGCGTGCGGTCTGCTGTTGGTCGGCGTCGCCGTCTCCACCGACTACTGGCTGCTGATGGAGGAGGGCATCGTCCTGCAGCAGAACCAGACCACCGAGGTCAAGATGGCGCTGCACTCCGGCCTGTGGAGGGTCTGCTTCGTGGCAGGTCGGGAACTAATCAATTTTATGTTATTTGTATTGTATTTGTGGTTACGACTCTGACCCCTGACCTCAACAACAGATCTGATGTTTTAAACACAAAGACGATGAAGACGCGGTCTGATTTCACCGGTTAGACATCCTGCAGCCCTAAAAACAAAAAGAGAAAGAGGTTTTCATTCACGCCTGCGTTCAGCCGGGTCGGACAGCACGGATACAAATAACCGTCCTCGCCGCAGTGGCTGTCTCTGTGTCTCGGGTCATGATGGCGTCGCTCTGGGGAGGCGGCCATGTTTGTGTTTCCCTGTCGTCTGACGCCTGGTACAAAAGGTCAGGGGAGGAAAACGCTGGTGGCATTTGGAACGGGCTCTCAGAGTGTGTGTGTGTGTGTGTGTGTGTGTGCGTGTGTGTGTGTGTAAGTGAGTGTGTGTGTGAGTGTGAGTGTGTGTGTGTGTGTGTGTGTGTGTGAGTGAGAGAGAGAGAGATAAAAAGAAAAATGGTGTTTGTCTGTACATGTATGCATCAATTTGTTGACATGTTTTTGTGTTTATATGGATGTTGATTTTGCGTGCGTGTGTGTGTGTGTGTGTGTGCGTGTGTGTGTGTGTGTGTGCGTGTGTGTGCGTGTGTGTGTGTGTGCGTGTGTGTGTGTGTGTGCGCGTGTGTGTGCGTGCGTGCGTGTGTGCGTGCGTGTGTGCGTGCGTGTGTGTGTGTGCGTGCGTGTGTGCGTGCGTGTGTGTGTGTGCGTGTGTGTGTGCGTGTGTGTGTGCGTGTGTGTGTGTGTGTGCGTGCGTGTGTGTGTGTGCGTGTGTGTGTGTGTGTGTGTGTGCGTGTGTGTGTGTGCGTGTGTGTGTGTGCGTGAGGTTAATCGTCCTGTGTGTTTTCAGCCCCTCCGTCTCTCGGCTCAGACCTTGTTTTCTCTCGACCCTCCCGACCTCCATCTGTCTCTACCTCTAATTCACTTTCTCTTCCACTTCCACTCCCTCTCCGCCTCGCTCGTTCTCTCTCTTCATCATCCCTCTCGTCTCTCGTCTCTCGCCTCTCGTTTCCATTCGTCCTTTTTTTCTGAGCCTCTCTGTTTGTTTGTTTGTTTGTCTCCGTCTCAGTCTGTCTGTCTGTCCTTTATCTGTGTTTCTGGTTTGTTTGTGGGTTTACTCTGTGTTTCCTCTTTGCACGCTCACATTTCCATATTGCTTTTGACCCGAGCTGAACCCTCCTCCCTCTCATCGCTCTGCTTTTCGTTCTCTCTCAGTTCACTCTCTCTTTTCTCTCTTTTCTCTCTCTCCCTCTCTCTCTCAGGACCGGAGAAGGGCAGATGTGTGGCGTCAGAGTATTTCACCGAGCCAGAGATAGAGATCACCACAGAGAACACGGCCAACATCCTCAGTAAGTCACAGCCACACAGAATGAATCATATTCACCAACGCTGATTCAACCTATTTCCACTGATAGACGACGATGTTAATGAACTCTTAGATGCATGTAGGAGTTAAAGGAACAGTTCATCCAAACCTGAAATAATCCAGTCATCACCTCCTCACCTGCACGTGTGAAGCTTCGCAGTCCTGCAGAACAGAGCTGCAGCATTCTAGCTGGAGACTCTAACATGTAAATGTAATAACATACAATAAAATGGCTCCATGAAGCTGAATCAACGTCTCCTGAAGCCCAGAGATGCCAGATTGATTTGAAAAGACGAATCAAATCAGCCATTGTAAAACGAGTCCTGAGATACTGAAGTTGTTTCAGGAGAACGCTGCGACTCTGTGCTGCCGTGAAGATTCAGACTTTACGTCAGTAAACGTGTTGAGTGAAAAATTACTGAACTCGACAGAAAATGACAGAATGTTCCCTTAAATGTTTCCATATGTGATATACAGAATATCTGAAAATGTAACGTTCATATTGAATGTCTTTGTTTTGTTTGTATCCTTCAGCTTTACATTTTACCTTCATTGTTTGCAGCTAAATAATGTCGTCAAACTACACAGCTTAATGTTAACAGCTTCATGTATTTATGCAGTGAAAGTTAAAAAGGTGCAAAATCAAACTTATATAAACTGTGAAGAAGAAGAATCTAAAAAGAAAACATGAAATTGTTCATACAAATCATGACAAATACAAAAACACTTAACATTTTTCACCAGATGAAGGAAAAGATCAGGAGTAATTCTTTTAGATTTTCAGGAGGATTATATTAAAGTCCATGTTTGACCGATCCACCTGACAGGTGCAGCACATCAACACACTCACAATCGTATTGACTTCATACAATCTAATGAGGCACATGACACACACAGAATGAAAGGACACCAGAAAGATCTAATAATGAGCTAAAACAATATGTTTATGGACTGTAAAATGTGACGATAAGGAAGAAGACTGAGGTTCTCCGTGTATAAAATCATCTGTGAACACCAAAGAAAGATGAATTTGGTTTTTACTCCTCGTCTTACTTCTACATAAAGACAGGGTTAACTTTGCATCTAGTAGGTGAGATTTAATAAGGATCAGATGTCTCTGATCGTCTAACAGGCTGCTAACTAACATTTACCTAAAATCGTAATATTCGTAGAAGAAACCCAGAGTAAAAGTAAAAGCATCAACACGACCAAAACTTCCCTAAAGGCCTGATGTTGGCCAGAGAGCCTGTGAACACTGAACATGCGTCTCTTCGGTCAGACAGTTAATGAACATGGAGTTTTCTGAACTTCCCCACAGAGTTATTTAGTCTCTGAGCTGTTTTAATGCTTTAACGCGTTGACACAGTGAATCGGACTCTGAGCGCTCCGGTTTGTTCTGTCTCTTTGAAGTAAAACACTCGGCGTTGTCGGGGACGCCGGCAGTCGAGGGGAGGGAGACATTTGGTCCGTTTAAATGCCGGATAAATGTCCTCAGGCTCACAAGACGTTGCACAAGTCATAACA
The DNA here is from genome assembly GCF_900880675.1 of Sparus aurata. Taxonomy (NCBI): domain Eukaryota; kingdom Metazoa; phylum Chordata; class Actinopteri; order Spariformes; family Sparidae; genus Sparus; species Sparus aurata. Next base: position 4,341,761 of record NC_044189.1, on the reverse strand, counting down.
CCGTAGTGGCACCGTGGGAGACGCTGCTGAATAAATCATACGCACCGCCTCGCTCGACACAACGCTGAGTTGCTCCAGCAGACCGCAGGTTATTTAGAAGTGTGCAGAATTCATATGAACCTTTTTTCTGAGCGTATTCTGAATTTGAAACAAGTGTTTCATCAGAAAATATGTCTTGTGTTGTTGAAATATGGGTACGCTGCAATATTTCTTTATATTGTGGTTCTGATTTGATAGAAAACACTTGAAGAAAACACTTTTGTAGAGTAAGAGCAAGAATTATAAGAACCAACGGAGGACAAACATACAGATCTGCATATTTTAAAGCTCAGATTAAGAAAAAAACTGTGAAAAAACACAAATTCTTTACACAACATGATGTAAAATACAACAATAATCATCCAAACATGTCTGCAGCTGATGTGAGTTCAAATTTAAAGCTGCACTAAAGAATATTTTCTTATTAATAACTGATTAAATGAGTATGTGTGATGTGAAAAGGGTTGCTTGTAGTAATAAACCCACAAGAAAAGGTTTTGAAAGGTTTTAGTGTCTTTGAGTTCTTTGTTTAGTTTTTTCTACTTCCGGCAACTTTACAGATTTGATTCTGTCTTTCTTGTTGGTGTTTTAAGGCAAAAAAAAAAAGCCTCAATAATGGCTAAAATGGGTTATATTAGCTGATGAACACAGTAAAACATGTATCAGGCAGCTGATATCACTCTCAGAAGGTTGGTGGAGACCAAAACTGAGCAAAAATAGGGGTGAAGAAGAAGAGAAACGGAAAATAGTAAAAGCCTCTTGAGCCGGTTGATGATTTCAACCATTTTTTTCCTCCTTCTCTTCACCTCCTCTTCTTCTCAAGTTACATTTCTAATCTTAAATCAATCACTGTCTCGATTGTCTCGGTTTGTATATCATCTTACTGGGTCTTCCAGTTTCCCCTCTCTGAATGACGAATTGAAAAAGACAGAAAACCTGAATTATCGCTGCTGCAAGAACCAGAACGAACAACCAAACCATCCAAAACGTCCAACATTTGAAGACAAATAACTATAAATCCAACAGTATCGTAAAAGTAAAGCACCTGCTGCACCACAAACACAGAATAAACCATCTCGATGTCTTTTACATGATGAATAAATAAAAGATTTAAGTGAAGACTTTGCTGGCTGGATTCGTGGCAGATTTAATATTAATAGCCGTAGTTTGTCGTGTCAGACTTACAGTTTAAACACAGTGGAAGTAACTCAAGAAGCAAGTTGATTACAGTTTGAATTATTCATGATGTGTTTCCTTCACAGCAGAGAAGAAGAAACTCTTTAAAAGGGGTGAAATGTTTTATTTGGATTGTTGGAAAACTTTTGTTCTTAATCAGTCCGTCCTTCTCTCTGTCTTCTCCCTCCCATCAAAGAAATGGTCCGGACCGCCACGCCCTTCCCCATGGTGTCGCTGCTCTTCGTCTTCACGGCCTTCGTCATCAGCAACATCGGACACATCCGGCCGCAGCGCACCATCCTCGCCTTCGTCTCCGGGATCTTCTTCATACTGTCAGGTACCGCGGACACGTGCACCACGAGCAAACCGCCAGAGAAGAGCGAGGGTGCATCTTCATCCTCCCGCACGGAGAGTCGTGTTAATTAACTTTTTTTCTGTGCTCAGGAACAAGTCGAAAACTCACAGAACACAAATTACGCTCTTGTGGAACAACTCGTGTCTCCAGGCTTTTTCTTGTCACGGTTTGTTTCCATATTTTCCAATTACGCCGCCGCGTGTTGTCGTCGCAGCAAAGCAGCCTGGGAGACAAAACCTCAGCTGTGGGGAGAATCTGTGGAATGAAAAGTCTGTGGAAAACAAACACGTTTTCCAGGAAGACAAAACAGCGTCTCGCTCAGAGTTTTATGCCAAAAAAGTCCAATTAATGGGACAGGTGCTGCTTCCCGCGAGCAGTACTTTCTCCCCGCCGCTCTCAGAGGTTTATGAGCCGGTGATTAAAAGTGGACTCTCCTCAGCTGCTCTCCGGTCACTCGTCCTGCCTCGCTTTAAATTGAAGGCTTTACAGTTTGGCACGGTGACAATGAGAGACTCCAAACTCGTCCTGTTACGGCAGATAAAAAAGAAAAGAAACTTAAAGAACAGCGCTGCAGCAGAGATTTAAGAACGGCTGAGGTTACACTTTCTTTTATTACTGTTTGACCTTCATGTCCCCAAAAAACTTTTTATTGCCTTGTTGGAAAAAGTATTTTTCTTTGACGTTCTGCAGCAACACAAACACTAAAAAGTTTAAAGCTGCTTGTCCCTGAAGAGGAGGATGTTTCTGTGGAAGTGAAAGCAGATTACATCACAGCAACATGTTTTATTACCACAATGTGCGTGCAGGGATGAGTCTGTAACACCTGGCAGAGTCAAACAGGAACACTAGTCTTATTATAATAAAATAAAATGTTATCTAATTTGTTCAAAGAGTGAAAAACAAGGTTTGTGGTATAAATACTGTCCAGTCAGTGTCTGCAGATGAAAACAGAAGCGTGAGTTGTTCATCAAACAACATTAAGACGTCAGAAAATCTGATTAATAACCAATAACTCTGACAATACGTACGCAACATCTGATTTAAAATAAAGCTTCCTGATGAACAGTTCAAATATTATGACTGAAAGACTTTCGGAATGTTATTAAAGGTTTGGTTTACGTGTGGTATCTGGGCTCTCTTCATCAAAAGGTATCGGTGTGTAGTTTGATGATAAAAGAATTCTGCAGAGGCAAGGCTGGGTGGAATGATTGAATTATTGAAACAGATCTCAAGCCCGCGTTGGATCGAGAAAGCGGCCGCTTTTCTGGTATTCTCAAATCTAAGGCAAAAGCAAGGCCAAACTGCTTCGCCCTCTGCTCTAACAGAAATCCTATCAGCCCTCGTTCTTAGGAGATCTTCCAAATGCCACCATTCCTCCTCTTCCTATGCGAGGAGTCCCTTTTCCAGTACACACCCACTTCTTCTAATTGGTCACTTTGGTACATTATCCAATAGACTAAAAGAGGAGTTGACCTGTCTCCAGTGACGGACTGGGAACAAAAAACGGCCCTGGCATTTTCACCCACCAGCGGCCCACGGAAGGGGGGTGCGCGCGCGCACGCGCAATTTTCAACACACGTAAAGAGCAGGCACTTTTGATAGCCCTGGTGATAGTAAACATAAATTCCCAAGCTATAAACAACTACACCCCAATACATAAAACACATTAATAAATCATCAGAGCCAGACGCTCCATAATACAAACGTGTCTTACCGTCACGCAGTCATCCATGTCTACCTCTTCATCCTCCTCTTGCTCATCCTCACTGTCCTGTCTTTCTCCCTGGTGTGCTGTTACTAGCAGTATTAGCGCTAGTGCTAGCTGAAGCTGCACTTGATTTTAAAAACAAATCAGTCGGTTTGCAGCATTTTTCACCGTCAACCAACAGTGCTCTCTGAGATTTCTCTCTTTTTCTCTGCTCCCACCTTGTGTCGCTTGATACCTCGATTCATTATTTTGTTAGCTTAAACTCAGTCAACTTCCAGCTTCCAACCTCCAACTTCCAACAATTCTAACAATGCAGAATGATATAAAACTTTGTGACTGTAGAAGGTAACCATGACTGTGATATAGACACACGTATGTGGCATATAAATAGTGATTAGATCGCCCATTTAGTATATTGGGTGAGGAGAAGTTTGGTTTCCCTTTGACTTAAAAATGTTATTGACTCTCGAAATCGCCGGGAGAAACGAGCTTGGGACCGCTCTGTGATTTGACGGCCGGCCCGAATGGCAAATGAGGGTCGCTGGCCATATATTTATTCATTTGCGGCCGCCTTTTGACGCAGCCGCCCCGCTATTTTTATTTATTTATTTATTTAGCCTATTTATTCATTTGCGGCCGCAGCCGCCTATTGATGCAGCCGCTCTGCTTTATATTTATTCATTTATCACCAGGCGGCCACAGTGGCATTTGCCCACATTGCCCAATGGCCAGTCCGTCCCTGCCTGTCTCCCTGCTCATCTCCCATAACTCATCTAATTTGGCTGCAGTCAACAATAGGCCCTGTCCCCAAAATGACCCAAATGGGTTCCCTGGCTTCTAGGGGAACATAAACGTTTCGGCATCTCCCACCATTTGGCGTTGGGGCCAAACTCAGTTTAGTACTTCACGGCCTGCTAACCTTTAACACACCCCCAGCTGACTCCAAAAACTCCAGGACCCTTGGAGCTGTGAGCCCCACTTTGCCTTCATTCCTCCACTCACATAAGAAAAAACTGTTAGTCATCGTTAAATCTAAACTATGTAAACTCAAAGATCAGAATGTAATGCCACCCAGATACCTCATACGGTTAGGCACCAGAACTGCTCGGTTAGGATGAGGAAGAAGATCACGCTAAGTTTAATCTGGGAACCTTCAAAAAGTGAGTTATGAAAGTTACATGAATCCAGTCACGTTGCGTAAGGTGGTGTAAGTGTTAATTATTTACATACACAGTCTTTTCAACCAGTCTTGACTCTTGGTCTTCTTGGGGAAATGAACCCGGGGGGGAAACTCCGGGGACAGCCTTCCATTCCGACACACCTCCATTGCGAAACCCCTCCATTCCAAAACACCCCCACTCCGAAACACCGCTGTTCCGACCCTCCCCCCAAAACACAGCTCTTCCGAAATTAAACACCGTTGTTCCGAAATTGATTTTCAAGTTTAACATTACTTCCTACATCAAACACTGCCGTCACTCATTCATTCTATTATTATGTATATTTTCGCTTGCAGCAAATACATTTAAACGTTTGTCTAATCTTTTTAGACGCTATCCGTGGTGCTGAAATCCCACATCCCCACACCCAGCCAATTTCGGATATTTAGCATGATAAAGTAATTTCAATTCAACATAGCCATTTGTCCAGCTGAAACATAATGAGCGTTATGTCATTAATATGAAGTAGGCTTGTTTTGCGGTTAATCAGCCACATGATCCGTTTGAACCCACAAAGGAAAAAAGGATAAATGCGCAGCCTCCGTTTCCTTTCTGATTGTGTCCGTTCGGAGTGGGGGGTTTCGGAATAGCGGGGTCTTTGAAAAAAAAGGGAAACCCCGCCATTACGATGAATTGGAGTCTATGTTCGGAACAGCGGGGTTTTGGAAAGGCGGGGTGTAACCGGAAACTCCATCGTATGACCATCCAAAGTCCCAACAAACTTGACGCTAGACGGGAACCTACAGCGTCTAACTTCGAAGTGCACGGCTTTATTTGATGCATTGAGTGAGACTTGGATGTACACGGACATAAGATGTTTTCAATCTAAGCTGAGAACAAAAGGTTTGACGTTGAGTGGTAGTGGGAAAAATGTGACTGAGGCAAAATGTTTACGTAAGAAGTTTTCCATCTTTACGTTCCGTCACGGTTGCTGACTTCCTTCCTCGCTCTCGGATTTCTCCGGGTTTAGACGTTGTTGGAAACACTTGGGACGGTGTAAGAACACAACTCCACAAAATATATAAAGATTTTAAGACTCTGGTCGGTGCTTTGTGCATCCACCCGTCCAGCTCAGCCTCCTCTTTATCTCCTCTATGCAGTGCAGGCGGTCACACTGTCTTGATTTGAAGAACCGTTGCCAGGCGGCGGTCTGTTTCCTCCAGACTGTACATCAAATTAATATAGAAAAGTATTTTGTAGGAGACGGAGCCGGTCATGCATGAGAAAAGAGAACTCGCAGGATTGATGACGTCACTGCAGGACGTCGTTTCATCAGGACTGGAGGAGCAGACAAAAAGGATGGAGGTCCGACTGAATACCTGCCTGAAATACGGGGAACTCATCCCTCACCTGCCGGCTTAAATAAGATGTTTAAGTGCAGCGGAGCAGAGGAAGAGGAGTGAGCTTGTTAAAAGTCAACATCCTTCAAGGTTAATGATAAAAAGCCAGCTGAGTGGACGGAGCAGCTCCTCGTTCCGTCTCCCAGCTGACAGCCTGTCAGAACTCACCTTGTTCTCGCTGCTGGCTGAGCAGCGAACAGGTTTTAATTCCATATATAATAATTGCTCGTCTGCGAGGACGCTGCAGAGCTGCACCGACTGGATGTTTCTCGGCAGGTTTGCACTCAAACCAAACAGTCCGGAAAGCGGCTTTGTGTTAGTTTGACGTATCAATCAGAAAGTCGGTTCGGTTTGCTTTCAGGACGACGTTTTTTCTGCTCTGAAGCCCAAAAATCTCCCAGAGTCCGGGTGCAGTAAGTGGACCGGACGCCAGGCTTCAGTGCAGCCACACTATTCCAGACACGTAGCTGAAAGTGGAAAGTTACCGGCTGAAATGTTTGATCATATTCTTTTTATAGACGCTGCTGTCCACATACTGATCCGGGAGCGTGTTTGTTTGGTCTCTTCGCTTGATTCCTGAACAACAGTCGAGCTTCTCTTGTTTGTCCGCCTCCTGTTTCAACAAAACAACGTCGGCACGAATCAAAGCTGCTCCGTAAAGAGACAGTTCTCCCAGTTAGGTGAGGATGAACTTGACTGTCCTGCACAGAGCAGAATCCTGCAGGTCCAATCCTGTGGCCGGTTCAGCTCTCCGACCACAGGGAGTTTCTGGCCTGGATGATGTCAACCAGAATGAATGTTAGTCAAGCACTTTTCTTCACATTTCTTTATGTTGCAGCTACGAGTCACTCGTCTAACAAACCAGCGACACACAAAGTTCCTCAGTGAAAGCTAAAGTAAAGTTTCCCTCTCAGGACAAACCTGTGATCCGTCTTCCTGTTTCGCTGAGGATTAACATTTAACTAAACAAAGTCTTCCATCTGTCACGTCGCTGACAGATTCGAGCTGAGATGTCTGTCGTCGAGCTCATCAGAGTCACGTCGGCAGCCAACAGGGTGACATCACTCCCTCGTGTCGCTGCAGCTCGGCGGGGTGACGTTTTCCGCTCGGTTACCTCGAGCGTTTCGCTGATGGAGCGGATGTTGGGATTTTTTTTTTGTTTTTTTGGACCTCGTTAGTCTCTCTCTCTCCTCCGAGCAGACAGGATGACATCACCTTTTTGCATGAGGGAGCTTTACCTCACAGATGCTAGCTTAGCATGGTGGACTGCTGACTGGACATTAGGCCAGACGTGACGACCGCGGTGTCATAGAAGTGTCACCAAGCCAAGACGGAGAGACACATGCACGCAAACGCACACGTTTACTGCAGGATTAACACGTCTGCTCACATCCTGTTACCATCAAACTCAACAGCTACACTTGTATTGTACATCCAAAGCTTTTACAATATTTGCTGCTGTCGGACTGTTTATGTTTTAACTTTATTGCTGTTTTTGGTTCTTTTCTGACAGATGTATCTAAATACAAATCATTTTTTATCCTACATGCATTCACAAGACGTGCAGCTACAGATGAATGTCTGCGTGTGGATTCACTGGCACTCATTAAAGTTAATATTTAAACATGATAATATAAAGTTCTGGTACTGAAGTCCTGCCAGAGGTATTAAAACAATCATTTTGACGAACTGCTTTGAAACTTCTGCAGAAAAAACATCTCCTGAAACCTTCAGGAGTCGACTTTACAATGTTTTAGTTCAGAAATGAATTTATTTTAATAAGAGCGAGAACAGAAATCATATTTCAGTCAAGAAAACGTGTGAATACTTCCAGTTTGACTCCAATAAACAGGAGCACGGCGATCGTCCTGCATTATAAACGATGTGCTGAGGCCTAATTGATAATATCTGTTGTGAGGTCACTGGACATGAGGAGCACTCCTGCATGATCTCTTCACTGATGTGTGTGCAGCTGACACAGACGTTTAAGGTTCAGAGCTCCATTATGTTGTTTTTGACAAGTGTGTGTTTACAGTTTGGATCCAGAAATAGACTGACATTCTAACCCAGCGCTCAGACCGTCAGTGCTGAATATGATCGTATGAACACTTTGAATCAGAGCTTTGAAATATACAGAAATGTCGAGAGTGACCTGCAGGCCTCAGAGTCAGAACGCTTCCTTTATTTATTTAATTACATGTTTTTAGTTAATACAGAATATTAGTTTCACAATCATTATATTTTTACACATTGTAAATTCAGTGTGATCACATATATCACATGTGAAAACGTTGATTTGACACTTTAATGTTATAAATCAGTTTTTAATGTTAAAAAAAAGGGAAAGAAAATCGGAACATGTTTTATTTCCAAATATTAAGATAATAAAAATGTTATGAATGCTACAGTTTGATAATAATAAACAGATTAAAGATGTGGGAGCATTATTCTTCTTCTTAAAGATGAAGTGAGAAACAGAATTACAGAATAAACATTTTATCTTCCACAGATTTGTGTGCAGCTCCTGAGAGTTGCTTTCATAGGACGAAGAAAAGAATCGAACCGAGAAATCGACAACGACGAAACTCTTTTCTCTTCTTCTGTTTCTTTTCTCTTGTTTACCATAAAAGAGACGCTGTGATTATTTCACACAGCATCAGGGAGAAGGAAAAACAGAAATCAGTGGTGGTTTGAAGAGATTTTGCAGGAAACACACGGCACAGTTTAGTTCAGTCAGCATGAAAAACTGCCCGTCGTGGAGAAACTGCTGGTCCGGCGTGAACCCCGAGGCGTCAACATGGAGGCCGTGCACCAGCTGTTTGTTTTCTGTCCTTCCTCCAGTAATTTCTCTCCTGCAATTCTGTCTCTGTTGTTTGCCTCTCTGGTTATTTTCCCTCCTCACCCTCTGTGTGAATGTGTGTGTGCGCGTCTATTCACATACGTCCACACAGCGAACACCAGGAGGCTGTCAGAGCTTTCAGCCGCAACGCCGCCATCTGCTGGCCAACAGAGGGAATTACAACTCTGTCTCATTTTCCAGAGTTCGATCGAGCAGTTTGATGTGTTCTCTGTGTTTTCTATGATGCTTGCACTACAAGAAAACAGATGATGGACCAAATACTTGCAAGGCTGTGAGCTGTCCCACTCCTTCCTCCTCCTTTCTGAACACAGTCCTTCCTCTGCAAAGACACCACGGAGGCTTTTTTCTTTTCTTCTTTTCTTGCAGCTGTATATCTGCTGCATCACTTCATATTGTCTGACTTTGGAGCAGAACAACAGAAATGTGTCCGCGTCCTCTGCCAGCTCTCTCCGAGCTGTCACTCGAAGCTTTCCAACAAATCCTCCGGCGTGCCTCCTCGAGGACTTCCTGTCTCTCTTGCTTTGATTAGTCCCAGTTTTTTTACACAGCTGTGACAGCAAACAGCCTCTCTGGTGAACAGGTATTTCCAATCAGGAGCAGATGGCGCTCTGTGAGTCTGTTTGCAGATGAGGCTTCTGTGTTTCTGCTGGTTTTCTGAGTTGTTGTCGATCGATTGTTACTCTCGTGTTCACACACGTCTGATTCTTCTGCCCTGTATTCCAACCTCCAGTTTGCTGCGTGTCAGTTATTTTGTGGTCATGTTACAAAACACAAAGTCAGATTGAAATATGCACAACTCATCTCGAACAAGAAAGCTTTTACAGGCAGATGCAGGGACGCTGAACCGACCTCAGGGCCTTTAAAAACTAACCATGACTTACAGCTCTGGTGTAAATGATTTCGGAGGATCTCCTGGCAGAAATGGAATATAATCGATATATAAGATTCTCAATCTGCAACCTTACTGCGACTACATCCTAGTGGCACTTTAATTCTGGATATCAGATATTTCCAGAAGCATGCGTCACCCTTTAAAATGCCTCTCCATCAACATGTCCGAGCTCTCCTTGTGTACGTCGACTTCATTCACTGCAGGTCTGATATTTTGACCACTGACGGCTGTTTCTGCAGGATTACGAGCCAAACTGTCTTCTTCCTGCAGCTACTGTCATCTGTCAGTGTAGAAACTGAGAAACAGATACAACATTGATGCAGCTGTACCGACGCCACATTAGCTCCTGTCGGCAGTCATGACATTCTTTTCTTTTCAGTTCTGTCAGAGAGCGACAGGTGCCGACATGAAACGCTCACACTGGAAATTTGCGTTGCCAGATCATGAAATAAAATCCGTAGAGAAGAGATGGTCTCTGCCTCTGATGGCGCAGCAGCAGGAGAACCAGGAGCAGCCGGCTGACCGGTCGGCCTGGTTGTGGTGAACGCGTCGTGTCTCTGCAGCTCTGACTTGTAGCTGCATGTTTGAGGAGGAACTCTGCTGAGCCTCCGAGACGCCCCGACACACAAGCATAAATCCGGCTTAACACATTTTCAAATGAAAGTCCGTCCAGACGAGAGTTTAATTATTTCTTTACTCTCTCTGTGTGTGCGTGTGTGTGTGTGTGTATGTGTGTGTGTGTGTGTGTTTGTGTGTGTTTTGAGTGTCAGTGTTTGGCTGCTGGAGGATTTTGGAGGTCAGCTGCGGCTGTGGTTAGTCTGTCGACACGGGAGGAAGCACTGACACACTCCTAATGAGGGTTCACAGTGTGTCAGTGAGGACGGGTGTGTTTATGTGTGTGTGTGTGTGTTGTGCACAGATTTGACCGCGAGCTGAAGTGCACGGTGTGTGTGTGTGTGTGTGTGTGTGTGTGTGTGTGTCCTTGTTTATCTCTGTGCCGCAGCTCGGCCTGTTGTCGGGGTTCTCTCAGCCTATTTACAGTACAACCAGGACACGTTATCATTAGCTTCTCCGGCTACAGAGCACACACACACACACACACACACACACACACACATGCACACACAATAATACAGAAATACAAAGAGACTAAAGCCCCATTCAAATGGGATTGGTATTACAGGGTAGCGGGGGTAAAGCCACATTAGCCTCGCACCTCCTGCTTTTCTACTTATTAGTGTTTTGTTGGACTGTCGGAGGATTGAGACGGATGAAGGACACAATAAAACTAAATGTCCGTCTCAGTCTGTTCAGCTGCTCTGACGTCTCCACTGTCTGTTTTGTCTTTAGTTTTAAAACCTCTAAAATGAATCCTCCGTTTCTTCATGTAAACCTCACATCAGCAAACATCATTATTCCTCTTTCTCTTTGACACATTCACACAGCGCTCTGTGCTCCTGTTGGTCGATGTTTGGATGTGTTTGTCCTTCAGGATATTCTGCAAGACACAAAGTAATCACCTGTTGCACCCTGAACCCACTTTAATATGTCTGATGAGGCTGTTCAGGCTGATGTCATGTAGCTCAAGAGACCCAGAGAGGATCAGCACCATGAACAGAGCTTACACAGCAAATGTTCACATTTAACATTTCTGCAAAACACAGATCTGATCTTCTGTTCATGTTGTAGGCTTCATATCACACTGGAAACTCTGCCAAGCTGGTGACCACAGTCCGAGCCTTCTGGAATCGTTACACCACTGGATATTTTTTAAGGAGATATCGGAACATCTGAAGTTACTTTTGTGGATTTTCCTAATCATATACAAGTGTTTTTTGTGCTTTAAATTAACTAGAACATATGCAAAGCCTTGTGACAAGATAGAAAATGAAAAAGTGTCAAACATATCGTTTTAAATGATCTGTGGTTTTGCAGAAATGTACATTGCCAGTATTTGTTCTGGTGGTTGGGTTGAACTTGCGCCCCGTTTTAAAGCCAGTACACGACTGTAAATGTATTTGTGGTAATGAATTATGTGTGTGTGTGTGTGTGTGTGTGTGTGTGCAGGTCTCAGTCTGGTGGTCGGCCTGGTCCTGTATATCTCCAGCATCAACGACGAGGTGATGAACCGACCCAGAGAGCCGGAGCAGTTCTTCCACTACCGCTACGGCTGGTCCTTCGCCTTCGCCGCGTCCTCCTTCCTGCTCAAAGAGGTAATCGAAGAATATGCGATACACACCAACACACACACACACACACACACACACTCCAACGTACATCAACGTTTGAGTGTGCTGCATACAGACAAAAGGCAGAAAGAAGTAAACACACAAACGTACACAGATCATAGTGATGTGACACTGATGTGTACTGATGCTCAACATTTACAGAATCTGTGTAACAATCGACAATAAAGCTCATGTGCACACACACACACACACACACACACACACACACACACACACAGATTGTCTTGGATGTCGACCAAACCCCCGTTTAGCTAAACACACTCCAGCATGTGTGTAAACACAGATGCACAAATCGCTTGTAGCTTTGCTGAAAATGCAGACTTATTCAGCTAACCACACACACACACACACACACACACACAGTTAAAAAGTGCCTGCGTAGGAGCTCGTCATCCTGCCGGCATCAATATTCATAAATGTTAATAGCTGGAATACTTGAGGGCAGCAGCAGCAGCTCTGTCGCAGCTGTAGGAGGGGCTCTGCTGCTCCTCCTCCATCCTCCACTCCTCTCCTTCCTCTCCTCCTCTCTCTCTCTTTGTCTGTCCTTTACTTTTATCTCGTCGCTTCTTTAATCCGCTGTCCCTTCCCCTCTCCTTTCTTCTCGTCTTATCTCCACTCCTCTCCCGGCTTCTGTCCTCGTATCTTATCTCCTCTTTGTTTCTTCCTCTCCCACTTCTTCATCTTCTTCTAGCATTTCTCCCTCATTTTTGTCTTCTTCTTCTTCTCTCATCTGTCCCTCTCTAATCCTCTATTATATCTCCTTCTCTCATCTCCTCCTGTTCTCTTTCTCCCCACCTGTCCTCTTGTGTCCTTCTTCGTATCTCCTCCTCTCTCTTCCTCCTTTCCTTCCTTCTGTTTTCTCCCCCTCTGCTCTTGTTCTAATCTGCACCAGAGCTGCAAAACATGGAGTTTAACACACACACTAACACACATTCATCAGCATGCTAAAGTTTAAAGGCGGTTGTCGCGCTGATGTTGTGGATGAATAGTGAATGAGCTGCGAGCGCTCGGCGGATGCCCCAAAGTGAAAACATGAATACATTTGTGATAATGGCTCATTCCACGAGGAGTGCCAAGCCGCTTTTTGTCAACTCTCTGCAGAAACGGCTACAGATTGATTTAATTTGGTCTCCTCCTAATGGCGCCGTGTTGCAGTTTAGGACGACGGCGCCGATTCTGATGTTTTATAAAAGCTTTTTCGCATCGGAGAATTTGCTGAAAAGTCTCATTTCGATGGCCTCGTCTCTCTACGTCGCAATTTCCTTCTCCCGGCGGACACTCTGAGCCCCGAGTGATGTATTCATTCATCTATCGGATCCACTTTATTCTCACAACTGTCCGTCAGAAACTACATGTAACCAGATCTGTTTAAAACCGTCGAAACACAAATAAAACTGTAGCCAGAAGATAAACTATTTATTTGATTTAACAGCAACTTCTCGGTCTCCTGTGGCGAATTTGTCTCGAGTATCAAACCCGTGCAGCTGCATCTCAATGTGCTATCAATATACATAAAACATAACACAAAAAAAGAGAATAACAGAGCAATAAATGTTTTGTAAGAAGATGAAGCGCCTGCCAGGAGTAATAAAATACAAGAGGAGAACAGCCAAACACATTAAAAGCAACACGAAGTTAGTAATAAAAACTAGACAGCGCCCGAACGTCCCCGGGGCTTCATAATCCATTAAGTTTTGTTAATTAACAGAAAAAAATTACACTTTTTATTCATGAAAAATTAGAACCTGCATCTGGATCCATTTCTGCTCGACCATACACATATAAAAAAAAGCAATAATTGCATATATTTGATTAAAAAGTGTTACTCCAGCGAACGAGTATTGCATTTCTATAAAGTTGATAAATTTGTGAGTGACGAGTTAGAAAAGGTCAGTCAAAGTCGATGCAACAGGCCAAATCATCTTTAAAGATGTCGTGTGGGTCGTTAACAGGGTTTCTTAGCGAGCTGTGTTACTGAGCGCACTACAACAGCTGCTGATAACTATGACTGCATGAAATAAAAGCATGTTGTCAGCTCTAGTTTGCAGAGTAAGGGGATTATCAGACAAGCAAGCTTTTTTGTTAGCTCATCTGGCACCTGTGGCCAGAAAAAAATCATTTGAATGTTTTCATAATGGTACTTTAGAGTTTGAAATTTCCTAGAAATGATTTCAAAAAGAGGCGACTGACTCATCCTGCACTCAAGGGCGTGTACTCATTTAATTTCCAGTAAACGCTTTCTGAATTTGTGAGATGTTGCAGCGCATTTATAAAAAAGGACAGTGGTAAATTGGAGTGAATCTGCAGCAGAGTACTGATTTTCCCTCAGCTCGATTCTTGAACAATAGCTTTACTTGTTGCTAAAGACATGCTAACTACTGCTAACTAGCAGCTGCCTCGTGAACGGCTACAGGCTCAACGTTGCCAGGAGCCAAACAGGACGAGACGACCATCTTGGTTCTGTACTTCCTGTCATCTAACTGGCTCCCCGTCCCCGAGGCTGTGTTGTTCTGTTCTGGTTCGGCCCAGTTCACTGGGAGCTGCCAGACCAGCTAGAGTCAGCGCACCGCTAGCTATTAGCTACTGTAAATACCAATTAATACCCGCAACAAGTCCCTCCCTAGCAGGCTGGCATGTAAATTTTCACAGGACATGGACTAATAGCAACACTCAGGCTAAAGGAACCCAACATGACATGTCGCTGATTATATAAGATTGCAGAAATCATTTATCTTCATCATGTTTCTGTGTGTCAGGGTGCAGGAGTGATGTCCGTCTACCTCTTCATGAAGCGTTACGCTGAGGAGGAGCTGTACCGGCCTCACCCCGCCCTCTACCGCCCCCGCATGTCCGACTGCAGCGACTACAGCGGCCAGTTCCTCCATCCGGACTCCTGGCCTCCACCACAGCGTGGCCGCAGCGCCTCCGAGGTCTCCTCTGACATCTCCATCCAGCTCAACCAGACGCCGCCGCAGCCTCCACCCAAGGGGGGCAGCAGCTCCCAGCCGACGCCCTCTTCCTCTGGGCCTTCATCGGCGGCCAGCTACCAGCTCCAGCAGGCCTCCTCCTCCTCCACCTCCTCCTCTTACCCTCACCCCCTCCACATGGCCGCCACCTCCACCCTAACCAGGGCCTCCCACGCCCATTCTCACCCCCACCCGAGCGGGCCCCCGCCCCAGTCCCTGCCCATGGCGGGGCCGCCATCAGCCGTGCCTCCTCCCCGCTATCACACGCACATGCGAATGAGCGCCTCGCCATGCTAGGCTACATACGCAGGGAAGGGGAGGGAAAAAACACAACCGGGGGGGATTAGATTGGCTCCGTTACAGCTCTTACACACCACGAGACAACACACACACACAACCACACAAACACAAATCCTGCATCCTCGAAGTGTGTGGGAGGAGGGATGCAGCAGAGAGAGGTTTAAGGAGATCAAAAAGGAGGAGAGAGGAGAAAGGAAAAGAGGGGAGGAGAGGAGAGGCAGGTGGGCGGAGGGATGACTCACCGCCGATGTCGAGGCCGAGACGAAGACAGACACTTAACAAAAGTTTTGACGCGCCGGGAGGGAACATGGGAGGGGAGGAGTGACGGGATACGATGATTAGTAGCAACAAGACGTTTGTGGGGTTTCTGACGGGTACATTCATCATCAGGGCCGTGATACACAGGCGACAGTGTGAAGCAGCGCGGGACACCGGAACATGAATCATTTCCAAAACGCCGTCCATTCACAGAAAAGAAAAAATAAGTTGAACAGCGTTTCTGGATATAAATGTATAATCCTGTCATCAAACAAAGACAATGAATACCTACGTAAAAGTCGTTGTTTTCTGCGATTCCTGGACACGGTTGGGAAGGTTCACTACATTTTGATTACTCTTATTTCTTTCTCAATCAATGAGAGCGCAAAACAACAAGAGAACCTGATTTATAAATCTAAAGTGGACTGCTGTCACTGTGGTATTTGTTTCTGACGGACTTCATCTGATTTTATAAAATGTCTTCCATCTGTATTTATTTTTTATGTGCTGGTCGAGTTTTTGTCTTCTTCCCACTTCCCGACCTTGTTCATGGAAAGCTGTGTTTGAAAAAGAAACACCAATATGATATAAATATTCTGAATAATCAGTATTGCTTACAACTTTTGCCCATGTACCATGACCTCCAAACACAACTACACACAATCAGAGGTGAATTGTACATGCATAGAGATTTATACTTCCATTGTATAGAAATTCTCCTCCCCCCCTCCGACTCTCTCTTCCTGAAAAGAATATTACAAAAACGTTTATCCTGTCTGACTATCACGGGGTGTAAATATTACAGTATGTTTTAGGTGTTTTAGCTATTGGATTTTCTAAGCTGTTTGTATTTCGAGAGGGAAGCTTCGGGGATGAATGTTTAAACATTTCGTGCAATGAAACGGAAGACAAGAGACTTTTTCTTCCGGTGCAGTTTGACAAAACGCCCTCTGGTGGGAGCTTTCAGGAGGCTTCTGTAAAACATTCAGCACTGACCGAGCAGGGACCGTCTTGTTTCCGCCCACATGCACAATCAAAATGGATGCCTTTGGAGTTGTGATGCTGTTGCCACGTGTACATAAAGATATATAAAGATATATGAAGATGTGAGAAGGCAGACGTTTGAAAAGCCAGGTTCAGATTTGATTCCATTTGAATCCATTCAGGTCAGAAAATATTATAAAGTTCTACATTAACCTGATAAAGTATGTGACAGTGTTGAGTTAATTTTTGTGACGACGTGCTTCCTGAATTGACAGATTCATAATGGAATCCGATTCTTCCTGGTTTTTTTTACACAAGTTAAAAGAAGGTTTATATAAAGACTATATAGAAGTAGAGACACGGCACTTTGATGAACACGAGCTTACATGGGAGGCAAACTGAAAACCTGAGTACGCCGCGACAGATGGCTTTGCATTCCAATTTAAGTCCTGTTATTAATTATTAATGCAATTAGCTTAGCTTACCATTAATTAGAGGAAGATTATGCATTTTTTTTCCAGAAAATTCCACACGGTAGTTATTTCAGAAGTGATATGAAGAAAATGTTGTTGAATGTTGCTTGGAAATACCTGAAAGTTCAGCACTTGTCCACGAAAAATGTCACGTTTACTTTTCATGCCATGGCAGGAAGTCATGTGACATTCTTATAGTGCAGCAAAAGAAATAACAACACTGATTAAACTCCACTTTTTTGGCCTTCATTAGCAAATTTAGTTTTGCTTCCATGGAGTATAATAAGTCTGATTCTCAACACCCAGACGCCAGAATAAAATGTTGGCAATTTACATTTCTGTAAAACACAAATCAATCAAAACTTAAATGTATATATTTGATTTAGATTACAACAATATTAGCTGAAATTCTTATCAGGAGGAGGGGATGAAAGTGCCACAGCATCTAGCAAGAGAAAACATTTCAAGATAATTTACAGCCATCTTTGTGGCCACAAAACTGGATATTCTTGAGGAGATATCAGGCTGTTTTCCAGCTACTAGTGTCCCGACAAAACTGGATCTTTGCAGCAAGATGTCGGGACATTTCCTGTTTTGTTTGCAGCTACAAAACTGTATATTTTAGCAAGACGTCTGCACGTGTTCCAGCTGTGTTTGTGGGCAACAAAACTGGATAATTTAATCTACACATGATCTCTTCCAAACCTCTGGTAGTTTGTTGTTGTTGCACCAGGAAATTTAAGTGAAAAATATGGAAATTTTCAACATAAGCAACAGAAATGTAAAATGCTTGTTGATTCTCAGCACCTGCCCTCCTCATATACGTCAACATAAATCTCCACGGAGAACACAAGGTTTTCACTTCAACTCCCATGAAGCTCACAGTTGCACAGTGACTTAAAGTGACAAACTTAAAGATTGCTTGTTTTTGTAGCATAATATAAATGGTGCCCCGTGTGGGACATTGTTTGTAGCCATTTTTAGACATAGAGGGAAACAATGTTAAGCTTACAACCTGTGGTACTGTTAAAGAAAAAAACAGTGTAGCAACTTAACTGCGGTGTTAACATCTTTTATGAATATTTGCTGTGTGGAAATTAACTAGGGAATCATTTAGCAGCCGAGTACGAGAGCTTTCGCTGATGTTTTTTGAGATGTTTATTTTAATTGCCAAAGCTGAGCATTCATGCTGTGTAGTGAGCATACACACACACACATACACACACACACACAGATATATTTATGTAGCTGACTTCTGATACAAATGAATCAGAGCTGTCACAGCAGAGAAGCAGCGCTCTGACGCAGTGAACCATTTCTGAAGTGTTTGCTTCCAGACATTTCTTCAAACTGTGATCCAAGGTGTAAATATTCATCCTGAACACGCTGTACGCAGTCTGCCAAGACGTGTTTACACTTTACAGGTAGAGAAGTTTACATGGTCATATATGTTCTGAGTCTAATGACACTTGACTGACTCATCCAAAAAAAAAAGACCATATAATTCATGTGTGTTTAAATAGAGTTTGTTTTCATCATTCCGGCAAACGAGCTATTTGCAGGAGTGTCGTTTTTTTTATCTGCCAGCAGTGTTTTGTTAAGTTTGAAGCCAATAAAGCTTGCCTGGTTCCAGCCTCTCCTTGTTCATTAATGTCTGTTTATCATGTCATTTCATTTAACACGTTCAAAAGTTGAGATGGCAGTTTATCGTCAGTGCTGAAAGCTGGTGATACTGTGCTTAAAAGCTCCTGTGCTGCATTTTAGGCGACACTTTACAATTGCCTTTACTTTCCAAAACAAAAAAGTACCGTATTAGAAGAGATCTGTTGCCTCGGGCTGCTCGCACAGAGGATGAAAATGGGTAACTCTTGGACACGGCCGGTCAATACCTGTCCGGGCTTCATAAAAAATGTGTTAATGTGTGAGCCGATTGTGCCTGTACACCGCAGATAATCTGATAAGAGTCTTATGAAAGCATTACTGCACAATTTGATGTGTAAAAAACATTGCCCTACCTTAAAATACACGTTTTTAGAATGGAGTTTGGTCTAACAGTCTGTCCGAGTATTGATTGGTTCTGCACTTGTTATTTGGTCTGCCACTGGGCTTTTCCCGGAAAAAATGGCGGTCTGTTTGTCCACTCAAAATATATTTACAGAAATTCACATAAAATAATCTGACCTTCCAGTAATGGACCTTGTAAAGAGCATGAAGTTAACCAAGGAAGTGGGACTAAAACCCACCTGATCGTCTTGGCTTGTAGAAAAAGCTCAAGACATCTGCAGAAATGGCAAAAAAAAATAAAAGACAGTTGCTCTGCTTTGCCACAGTGATTTAATTAGTTTAAAGTAATGTGGCACGGCAAAGTAAAGCCTCTTAATGGCAGGATTTGGGCTCCTAATGCTGAAAAAGCATAGTAGTTATGCATTTATTGTATTGTATTGAGAGAAATAAGATTAAAAAGTGTTTTTACTGTCATGCCTGATTCTAGGTGCACATGAGCTGCATGAAACAAAGAATAAATCACATGTTCATACTGCTTGTGTGCATTGTGGGCCATATGAGGTATTTTTGACCTTTTCAGTTAATCCCCCTCATAATTAATTACGATTGAATTGTTTCATTTTGTAATATGTATTAACGTTGTGGCTTAAGCACTTAGAGAAACACATCAGGGCCACAGTGCTGCTCTTCATTAGAGACGTTTAAACTCTGATCCAGATTTATTTTTACCCGCTAATTAGTCAAACGTTCCCCTCTGGTGACAAGAGAGAAACAGAAATCTGGTATTAGTAGTTATTTCAAATAGTTAACATTGTATTATTATAATTAATCGTATGACTAACCATCGCTGACGACATTAGAAAGTGTGTGTGAGATGCAGCGACGAGGAATAGGTTAGAAAATGAGTCACAGATTGATTAGATCAACAAACATATTTTGCATATGTTGACACTTATGTAACAATGGCAGCGCGGAGAAATGAGATGCATTTATTAAAGCGTGAGTCAGCGTTTGCATAACGCATTTGAGCTCGTATGTATGTGGAATATTAAGCGGTTCTGGATCATCGTGTTCTTTATCAGCAAACATAACACACAACAGTCATTTACGTTTCGCTCGCACACACAAATGTCTTTCCCTCTCAACAACAGAATAGCTTGAGGGGGTTGATGTGGTGCGATGTAAAGGTAGTAAATGCGTGTGTGAGAAAACGTAGAATAATAATCAGGATGTGTTGTGAAAGGTGCTGCAAGGTGGAAGCCGGTCCGGGTCTGAAGAAATGATTTGTCCTGCCTGATGCAAGAGGTGCAGCAAATCTTCCGCGGCATTTAAAGAGATGTCAGTCAGGCTTTTTTCTTTTTTTTTCACACCTTGATGTTTCTGAGCCCAAATAACTGGGCCCACCTGTGGAGGTGCACCGCGGGGCGTTCAGGGGCTGTAGGAGCAAACAGAGCTGTTGCTTGAGCCGGTCCAATTTCATTTCAGACCACCTTATAATCCTTTTTTTTGTGATTTCAGATAACTGCTCTGACACTAATTATAAAGTTTCCTCTCAGACTTGATGTTAGCAGAGAGTGATGTAATGCTTCTGAGCTCACAGCTGCACTGAACAGACTCTTCTGATCAGAGGAGGAAGTTCTGAGCCTTTTTTGTGGGGACAGACTCCTGTCTGGGCAGCTGGTCCGTCCCGATTTAGGGAAAGATATTTAATAGAGGGACTTGAACACAACTTAGACCTAATGAAAAATAGCTGCGCTTATAAAGTTTTAGGCAACGTGATGAGCCAACAAGGGTTCAACGGGTACACTAGGACCGCTATGGCCTCATTTCAAACCTGGATTCAGTCCAGATGAGATGTTAGACTCTTTAATTTATGCCTAAAGCTGCAATATGGTAACACAAGTGAGGTATCTGGATGGCAACACATTCTGATTTTTGAGTTTACTTAGTTTAGATTGCGTGATGACTCATTGTTTCTCCTCAGGTGAGTTAAGGAATGCAGACAGAGTGAGACTCACAGCTCCAGGGGTCCTAGAGTAGTTTTTCAACTGTGTGAGTGCTAAAGGTTAGCAGACAGCAGGCCATCATAAAGTACTAAACCTGAGATTGGCCCGCACGCCAAATGGTGGGATATGTCTAAACGTTTATGTTCCCGTAGAAGGATAGAGATGTCAATTTGGGGACAAGACCTAAAGTTGACCGCAGCCAAGTTAGACGAGTTGTGAGGGAGACAGGTCAACTCCTCTTTTAGTCTATTGGATAATGTACCAAAGTGACCAATTAGAAGAATTGGGTGTGTACTGGAAAAGGGACACTAAAGGCCCTTGCAGGAAGAGAAGAAAAGGGGTGGCACTTGGTAGATCTCCTTAGATCAAAGGCTGATGGGAGTTCTGATAGGGCAGAGGGAGAAGCATTTTGGGATTGCTTTTTCCAGAGATTTGAGAATATCAGAACGCGGCCGCATCTGATCCGGACGCAGGGCTCTAGATTCGGTTTCAATAAAGATTGCTCCATCATTCCACCCAGCCTTGCCTCCGCAGAATTCTTTTATTATCAAACTACATGCCGACACCTTTGAGGAGGAAAGCCCAGAAACTACACAAATTTGGTGTTGTGTTAAAGGTGTCTACTGAAGTTAGCTAACCAACTAATCCAGGCCCGTCCTGTCTCTTAATCCTGCTCCTTGCTCCTGATTTGGAGCGTTAGCTGCACAGCTAACTGAGATAACAGCAGCTACAGTGACACCATGTCTGGCCTGCATATGAGCGTCTAATGTGACATGATGTCGGACGCTCACTCTCAACAATAAAGACATTAAATATGCGTCAGCTGTGCACTGCAGATCAGACGGACAAGTTTGCTAAGAACTATTTTCCTCTGTTTGGACTTTCAGCTTTCTGACAGACTCCCTCCAGCCAGCTGACACCTTATAGGAGACCTTATTGATCAATTAGGAGTTTGTTTGTTTGTTTGTTAGTCTACATTTGCAATTCCCTTGTTTCGGATCAATTCGTGATCAAGTAACCGTCCAACACCTCCTCCCTCGTCATGCTCATCGCGTTGAAATGAAAGTGATGTTCTAACAGGAAGTCGTGCAAACAAACTCTTACTTTTGAACATTTACACTGATGTTTGTTTGCATTCACCTGAGTAAGAAGCTTTTCGGGGCTCGCCGTGTTACGACAGCGTCCTCGGTCGGACTCAGAATGTGAGTGTAAGTTCTGGTCGACCGGCTTTTACTGTCACTACGGAGGAGGAGGAGGAGGGAGGACTGCACTTCATTTCTAAATGTTTGTCTTTCTGGCCTGGGCATTGATTTCTTCTCCGTCTGTCTTTATTACTCTGGCTCCCCTCCTGTGTACAGCCACCACACACACACACACACACACACACTAACGTCTCAACTCCATCCGTCCCCTGGCAGCCTTCTGATCCATATTGACTATCCGTCTTAGTTTGGCTCCCTCACTGTTCCTTATTAAACCTGTAAAGGCTGTCTTGTTCTACCTGTCTGTTCTCCTTTCCACAATCATTCCTCTCTGCTTCCTTTATTCGTCCCTTCTGGCCTCCCTGTCTCGTTTCTTTGCCTCTGAGAATCACAACCATAAGTACCTGACGGAGGCATTAAACAATTAAGTATACATGATGTCATATTGCATCTGATCAGCTTCCAACTTCTTAAATGTTTGTGTCTGCAGAGTCTGGTTCAATATTAATCTGATTAGATATAATGAAGTATGTGGAGGCCAAAACTTTTGTGCTTACGTCCAACACATTTTTACCTTTATTATCCTAAAACCTAGATGAAGTTGGTAGAAGTTTTTGTTGTCGTCACTGTTTTTTAAAAGACGCAATCCGAGCATCCCTCAGTGATCATCAGCCCCCTGCAGACACACACTTAAAACGTTAGACGCTCCTGCCTACTTTTGACTTTTACCCCACTGTGCTTCATCCTCACCTTGATTGTGCAGACTATTATAGAAAAAAGGAAGCCGACTCTTTGTCTTCATCACCTACCCAATGATGCAATATGTTGTTTTGTCCAAAACGAGACACTAGCCGTTTTTATACTGGGCAGCAAGCCACCAATTTGGCCGTCAATTTTGGCGTCTAGGTCCACAGATTTAGACAGAAGGCGGTATATTGGGGGTCTCTTTTGGTCCGCCAATTTGACGCCTTGGAGGGAACACTTATCTCATCCTCCATTGCTGTAAATCCAAGCCGTCAATGTGCCGGCTATTGCGCGAGGTGGGCAGAGTTGTCGATGACGTGCACTGTTGTGCAACCCACAGCCGGGGAGTTTTAAAACCAGGAAACAGCTGATCACAGCAGTCAGTCCATCACTTCATCCATGGACGTCAAGACAGCCGCTGAGATCCAGGAGATGCTAGCGTCTCCTCGGTCTCTGTAGCTGTCTCTGTTGTCCGCTTCTTGTTGTAGCGGCAAGCTGCTAACAGTCGCTACTTTCAAATTAAAAGCCCCCCGCTAAGAACCCAGTTCTAAACTCCAATGGGGTGCAATGTAAAGCTCTTAATTTGAAGACAAATTCAACCTGCTTCCTGTTAGCTGTCCGGTGCTTGAGGCAGCTAACGGAGGGGGCGAGGCGCTCCGCCGCACACTTCCTTTAATAACGTGGGTTTAACATTCACGTGTGTTTGACTGAGGAGGCGAGAATATGGGTCACGGGTCTATAATTAAATAAATCTATCAAGTGTCGCCACATTTAATATCACGGCGGGGGGGAAGCACCCATGATGAGGAAGTGGCCATTCATGATAGCACTGCATCCCGCCGGCCTTGAGCGGCAATTCTGACTGACACTGGTAACACGGGGCTAAATATTCTTCCGTACATATGTTGTACATCAACTTCGTGCTTCACGTCACGTCACGTTTGTTTTGAAAGGAGTCATTTCACGTGGGTTGTATCTATCGTTCTACAGTTGCTTCTTTCACAGTGTAAGTCTATTTTGGCTGCGGTGCCTCGCAGGATGCTGTAGTTACACGGTTGTATTTACCCCCGACCCACTTCCTGCGGGCTTGAGAAATCCACAGAGCCTCTTGAAACATTTTTAAAGTAGGCAGATGATGTCTTCGCCCTTCTGTCTGCGCCCCCTGCTGGCAGGGAGGCCCTCAGGATGCCTGTTCCCAGTCTGCATGACTGAACAAGCTCCAGTTATTTGTCAGCACACCGGCTGCTTCATCGTGTGTTTTAGTTTTATAATCAGAAAGAGGGTCCCACATGCTACAACGCCACAGGTTGTGATGTTTGCACGGCATCAACATTCAGCTTAGCACTTAAAAAAGGAAACACCTGGATAGTTTAGAGGACAGACACAAGTGCACATAGGACAAAAACAAAGCCAGTTGCATCAAACTGAGATTGTTTTGTCTCTATTTCACATTTTAAATGGATTCAGATGTTTTGCAGCAGCAGGTTAGAAGCCGTCAGGGGACGCAGACGTCTCCAGCAGCCCTCCTGCTGTTGTGTTCTGATTTCCACATTTAGAAACCCGAGACACATTTAGACATTTGGACTCTGAGTGAGCCGCCTGAAGACATTAGAATGATTCCATCACACTTCTCGTGTTAATGAAGCGCCTGTTTCCCTCCACACCTCATCCCCAGGTACTGAGAGTCTTTCTGTGCAGGTGTGAGTGTTCAGTCCCACCTGTGATCACATCAGCACAACAACAAGATGCTGTTTGACCACACAGACACACACATGCGCACAATAAAGACACACATCCCCTCTCTCTCTCTCTCTCCCTCCCTCTCTCACACACACACTCCCTCCATCCCTCCTTCTCTCTCTCTGTGTCGCCTCCACCTGCATCAGCACCGGCTGCAGAAGTTCCTCGTGCACAGGTAAGCTCCTGACTGATCGAATCGCTGAACTGTTTACTAATTATTATGTTCAGTGCGTGCGTGACATGACAGCACACGTGAGTCGGACCGGTGTACGCATGCTTAGAGAGCCAGAGAGGCACGCGGACACACTGTACGTGATCAGCTGTGTGTGTGTGTGTGTGTGTGTGTGTGTGTGTGTGTGTGTACGTGTGTGTGTGTTAATGAGGATGTGATGCAGGAGGAGATGCAGACATCCCATAGGGTCTCCCTCCATGTGTGTGAATTATTAATGCAGGATGATTCTCCCTGAAGGAAACTCTTCAGTCTGTATTGATTGATTGATGGATGGATGGATGTGATTGTGTGTTCTGTATCAGTCTGTGTTGGTCGTGTCGAGGCTGAGAGCTTCATGTGTTCTGTCCTCTGTCAGAGAACAGTCTTACTTACAGGATGTGTAGGATGTGCAGGCGGTGATGTACAGAGTGAGAGAGTGGGCTCCAGCTGGAGTCTGGATTTAGATTCTCTGTCTGACTGTTGGATGTTAAGGAAGGAGGCAACCTGATCCAGATCCAGATCCAGATCCAGATCCTGGTCCAGATCCTGTGTGTCCAGTGTCACTTTGCTCCTGCTGGACGTTGTGCACATTGTCATCATCTTTGGCACATAAAACAAAATGCAAAAAGCTGAATTTAACGTAATAATCTTGTCAACAAAAACCTAAATAACTCCAAAATATCAGGATGGATGATTTATACACTGTAGTAATTAGTTAATGGGATTAACAAAAGATCTATATTATTGGTATCAATATATGTGATCCAATAAAAAAACCTTTTTAGAGATTACAATGCAAGAAAAGATGCCTGGGGTGATTTATAATTATCACACTCTCAGTTAAGTTTCCTCTTTCAGTGCATCATGTAATTTAAAACAATATCTTTGTTAAACTGTAAGAAAATCTGCATGTTTCTCCCACAAGTGTGCACTGTAAAAACAAAAGATGGCAGCACAGTAAACAGTCAATTATACACAAGATTGTGTTAATGTGTTGTCTTTAATGAGTAATTGAGAATATTAACACGTGTAAAAACATTTTAAATGACCTTTAATATTGATAGACACCATTAATGAAACAATTATACAACTAATCTGTCTTTAAATTGCAGATGAGTGCTGCTGTTAGTTGCATAGCATTTGATTTTCAATGCAGTTTGGGGAAAGACGTGGCTGAAAAGTTTATAAAAACACATTTAATCATTGTCTTGGTTGTGAAAATGTTCATATTTATACAAGAGATCTGCCAGTTAACAAACAAATCCATGTAAAACAACAGAACCAAAACGTATTTACTGCTAATGTTAACGTCATTACAGTATCCAACTTCAGTGTGACAGTTTAATCTATGAAATGGTGATAATTCTGCGTGGATAAACAAAACTTCTCTTACAGATTTTTCCTGTTATTTTACATTAAACGTAAATTCACAATATATTTCAGTAATTTTATTGATATATTTATCTATATATTTATTTATTTTAAACAATACAGGATTTTTTTTACAATGAAATACAGAAAATAACATATTTTTACAGTGTATCATAACAGCACTTAAGGGATCGCTGTGAAAAAAATGTGTGTACGTTACAAAATATTCATGTAAACCCTCACGTCCTTTAATATTTCTGAGTTAAGTGCAGCATTGGAGGCCTCTGGTCTCTCTGTAGTCCTGGTTCTGGTTCTGACGGTGGCTCACCACTGTGGTACATTATAATCAGGACGGAGCAGCTCCTCCACCACCTCCATGTTCTGCTGCTGCTCTGTATTCACGGCAGGATTCGTACCGTCGCTGCGTTCATGATGCTGAGCGTGGCCGATTTGTCCTTGAACTTTTTATTTTCCTGCGCTGCATCCGTCCAGCATGTGTTTGTTTCCATGTTGTGCTGCAGGAGCCTTCCTCATCATCAACACAGTCGGCCTGGAAAAGCGTATTTTTATTCTAGGAGCACAAAAATAACAACGTCTGAGTTCCTGCTGTTGTTTGGTTCGTTGTGTCTAAATACAGCCTCTCTCAGGGGTCCTCGGGGCGCTGGAGGGGTCCTAAAGAGCAGCAATCAGACGAGTGCTGTGTGCAATACTGAACTGTTGTCAGCTGCAGTTCCTCTGATCACCACTAGATGGGCCATCAAATTAAACTCAGACTGTAGGACTCTGAACGTCCCTTTGGAATGAAAACATTAAATATATGTCCCACTACAGATCAGATGCTCAGATGCATGTATCAAATTAAAGTATTTCTGCAACATGTTGAGATTCATATTTCTCTGCAGCTACATGATACATTTAAAACACTTTAAATCAATGACGCCCAACAAAGTTCATTCATTTCAAACATTCCCTGATTTGGATATTCCTCAAAACAAGACCCCCATCAGCTTCCGGCACCAGTTTGATCGGGCTTGGGTCAGTCTGTCTGTGCTGTAGACACTCATGTGGGTCTAAAGATATTCTGTAAATAATTTAAGTTAAGAAATTAAGTAAAGGTTGTAACTGAAATCATAATATTTATCTGATGGTGTTAAAAACATCCATGTCAGTGTGAAACGTTACATTTCTTTCTGTTGCAACGTTTAAGTTTCTTTCTGTTCAGATTTTGGTTTAATGTCATGACATTTCTTTGCTTACGGACTTTTTAGGATTAAGGCACCAGAGCCACTTGGTTCGGGT
This sequence comes from Sparus aurata, assembly GCF_900880675.1. Lineage (NCBI taxonomy): Eukaryota > Metazoa > Chordata > Actinopteri > Spariformes > Sparidae > Sparus > Sparus aurata. The sequence goes on along the minus strand of NC_044189.1, from coordinate 4,314,364 downwards.
CAGGAAAAGATCAGGTTTGGGCTTTAAATACATGGTTCTGCTGCGGCGAACACAGTCGGAAATGTCTGTTGAAAACATCCGTTTGTGTCGACATGCACAAGAACAGCTGTCCTGCTGTCGTCTTAGAAACTCCCAGTAGATTCGTGTTGAAACGCGGAGGCAGCTTATTTATAATATCAAGTCGTTTCACTCTTGGACTTTGACTTTCGAAGTATGAAATCCAAACATTTATTCTTGTAATTGGGCTGATTGTGTAAAAGTTTGTTTCATGTGTCGCTCACTCATCATGAGACTCATCCTCGAACAGGAAACTTAATTCAATCTTCAGCTTTCCTCTTTAGAAACTGAAGAGTGACGTCACGTTGTTTTACGTCTCTACAGGTCCCGAGAAAAGGAAATGTCTAAATGCTGCATGAGCAAACCTCACACGCATACTCGGTACTTTCACAAGGACTTTTAGAAAGTTGAAGGTGTTTTCACCAGCCAAAGCTCCTGCAGAGCAACATTAGATGTCTTCTTATTATTCCCTGGTGGGGGTGGAGGTGTTGGAGAGTCGGAGCCAGCGCTGCTGTGTTCACTTTTTCTCTGGATTGGACTCGTCGCTCACTTGCTGCCATGAAAAGCTCTGATTTCTGTCTGTAATTTCGATTCACTAACAGGAAGCGTGAGTGACTCCACAACAGCCGAATCTGCCGGGTCTCATTGGAAGCAGAGAGCAGTGAGCTCTTTTCTGTTGCAAACCTCAGTGTGTGATTTACACTGATGAGCTGAGCATGATTTTGCATAAAAACATAGAGAGATTAAAGAGTTTTCTCTGCAGAACGAGGAGAGAAGCGACACCTCTGCTGACAGAATAACTGTCTGGCATCACAGTCGGTTATCGGTGATTCTGGATTTGTCTGTTGAACAAATGTTTTTTTTAAAAGTCTGAGTCTGTTTTTGCATCCAGAGCAGTTCTGGTTGAGACGGTTTGAATCTCAAATCTTTGCCTGCAGCAGCGTCATTGTTAATATTTCATCAGAAGAGACGCAGCTGCAGCGGGAGAAACTGGATCCAGATGTCACACCTTTTCTTGCTGGTGAGCTTCCACCAACAGTACAGACTAGAGGTCGTCCGGAGAACCACGTGGTTTGTAAGAAACCAAGAAGATCCAACACAGAACCCAAGTGGCCCAAATTATCATCAGCTGTCGTTGTCCAATCAGGTCCTTTCAGGTTTCTCATCCTGTCATCAGTCTTTAGTCAATGTGAAGAGTCGTCAGAGTGAATGTGGGCGATGATCGTTTCTGAATTCTCACTTTTACACTGTTCTTATCGTCCGGTTAGGTAAAGGCACCAAACCCGCTCAGATAGGGTTAAAAAAAAGATCATGTTTCAGATCAAAATATCCAGTTTTGTGGCTTGAAATGTTCCGACATCTCGTTAGAAATATTCAGTTTCTATCGCAGCGAACGTGGCTCGAACTAGTCCTGAGGTATCTTTAATATCCAGAGGTTTCAGATGAGTAGCCTGTATCCATCCTTCGTCCGTTAAACATAAACATCCAACACGTTGTCAAATAACAGAGCTGCAGTGTCACACCTCGTGGTTTCTCTCACAGGAACCCTTCAGCATCTGTGTGCAGGTGGTTGATCACTGATGTTTAGTTTCACTGGGACGTGATCGTTGGCTTCCTGGGTGAGCGACCGGTGTTTGAACTCAACCAGCCCAGACTTCCACCTCTCATGGGGCTTTCTCCTTCTGTAAAACCTTTTTGGATGAAGCAGTTGCTCCAGTTTCATCAACTTCACGTTTTAGCTTCAGAGTAACTAAAGGGAACCCTGTGTGTCTGTTTGAGAAGCCGACAGATCCCTCGGTTTTTGATACGTCGATAATGAGACCACGCTGCAACACATATTTATGAATTTGAATGTTTTTCTTGGGAGTCTCCAACTGGGAGTTTGTGGTCAGACATGCCTCTAAAAGACGTAGGATCTCCTGCTGTGTTGCTTTTCGTGTGGATTTTTTTGGGTGCCCTTCAGTTTTTGGTAACAGCTTACAAAAAAGAGAAAAAAAACTGGAAAACCTGACTCTGTGTCGGTGCTGTCGGGGATTTTCTCTTCAGGAACTCTCCGCCTGATCCAATGTAGAGCACGAGTTCACGCAGGAGAGCAGCTGCTCTGCTGAAATGCCCCTTGAGCCAGGCATCATCTCCCCCCACATGCTGCGGATCTTCAGGCTTCGGTGAAATCTGCGTCGTGCACGTGAACGCGAAGGAAACTTGGACGAATGAAACGTGCCGAGACGCTGTCACCGCGGCGCTAATGACTCACGAGTCTGTCATCTCTCCTGTGAATGTTCATTCTTCATGCACTCTACACATCATGAACATGTGTGTGTGTGTGTGCGTGTGCGTGTGCGTGCACGTGTGTGTGTGTGCGTCCGTCACGTATGACACCCAGGCTCTTTTGCACACCGATGGAATTCACACACTTTTTTCTTTTTTTTTTTAATCTCAACAAAATCCTCTCAGCTGTTACATCCATCCCTTCACTCCTCCAACACACACACACACACACACAAACACGTACAAACACACACACACACACACACACACACTCGCCAGCTCCACCATAGACTTTGGAATTCACTGTTGCCATGGCGATGGAATAGAGCACGCTCTCTCGCATCGCCTGTTCTTTTCTATTGCTTTATCTCTCTCTCTCTCTCTCTGTGTGGAAGCAAACCAGCTTCTCTTGTCTGACGGGGGGGCTCGTTTTCCAGCCGTCAGCATCAGGTCTTTTATTTGTTTGTTTGTTTGTTTGTTTGTTTGGGTCACACATCATCATCCTCATATAGAAAACATGTTTGTTTGGGGGGTGTTCCCGTACAGGAGCGTCGCCCGGTTTCAAGACTCGTGTCACGTTCGTTAATCGAATCTCCTCCTCGATCTTCTCTTTCCTTTCTCTCCCTCATCTTCTCCATGTCCTTTTGCTTCTCTCCCTCCTTTTTCTGTCTTTCCTCTCACTCTCTCTCTCTCTCTCTCTCTCTCTCTCATCTGCTCTTTACTCTCTCCCCCCCCTCCTTTCTTCCCTCTCTCAGTTGCTAAGATGACTGCCATGACAATTCAATGAGAGGAGAGGACGCCAAGTGAAGCATCCCCCGCTCGCTGAGACAGGAGAGAAGGAGTGCTCAAGGTAAAGAGAGGAAGAAGAAGAAGAAGAAGAAGAAGAAGGGCTAAGAAGAGAGGGAGAGGCTGAGGAGTGAGGGAAAGGAGAGAGAAAGTGGGATAAACGGTGGATGGAGGCGGCTCGGACCGGGGCTACGGAGCGCTCTTCACCGACGAAGAAGAAGAAGAACAGCAGCAGCAGCAGCAGCAGCAGCGGGGGGGAGAGGAGATGGAGGCGAAAGGCAGAAACATGCCCTCAGGTAACACTCACACTCTGACACACACACACACACACAAGCATACGTGCACACACTGACAACCAGATGCACATGTGTCTGCAAACACACACAGATGACACGTACACTAACGTAGATAATCGAGCAACATTTAAACACACAAACAAGCGTGGACGAACATAATCACTCAGGATGCCACACACACACACACACACACACACACACACACACACACACAGTGGGGTGTGTACAGAGGTCTGCATCCAGAAGTGGTTGTGATTAATCTGCGCTGGCATTTGTGTAACCAAGCTAAACGTCTGATGAATGAGCGAGCGCTGACACAAACACAGTTGGGAACATTGAGGGAACTGAACACGCTGTAGAGAGCTGAACTGGATCAGCTGCATCACTGACGTCCTCCGACTGGAAACTTGAAATGTTTATTATGCTGTGTTTGCATGTAGTGTGGTTCTGGAGTACAGATTTCTGTTGTTGTCGTGCAAAAAAAGCAGCTTTGGGTCATTTGATCCCATACATTTGATGAAGCCAACCAATCAGGATCCAGTACAGCTGGAACACCAGGCGTCGCATCACCACAGGATGCATCTGAGTTTTGCTAGCTTCAGTAAAAGTGTTATATTCAAATCTAAACTGCACATTTACACACTTTCTGCATGTTTACTGGAAGTATTCTTCTGTGCATGATGGTCGTAAAGTGTGTTTACAGGGTTGTTTTGGGGAGAAGTGCTGCTTTTTAAAGATATCGCCCTTTTTATTCCACATTCTTCCATTTCAAAACCTGGCGCCTACATTACCCACAATGCACCTGAGCCACTGTGTGACATCACTGGAGATGATTTACCTGATTGCATGCAGCTTCCTCTGGAGCTACAAAACACTTTATACTACTGTTTGTTTTTTTCATATATGCAATAGTACTCCAGTTAACCACATCCATCTATGGACGCCTCGTCAATATGCTCAGCGAATATTAGCAAAATTACAAATATAGCCGGTGAATCTGTTTACGATGATTAAAAAAGACCTTGCTGTCTGTTTTATATCAGACTGGACATCAAGCTTTTAACATCCAGTTGAAATGTGAGAACATGGTGGACACCTGTTGCTGCTCACATGACGAAAACATTTTATTTTGACACATTTTCTAACGTTAGAAACTGTTATATGCTGTACAGATTTAAAAACACTTAGAGACAAATTTGGGAATCATATTTTGCTCAATAAATAGAAATGTATTTGACTTGATTTGACGAATCAAGCAAATTCTAAATCTTGACAGACCTATTTATTCACCTTTTTTTATATAAATGAATGAATGAAAGCAAATTATGTCAGACGTAAAAAACAAAACAAAACAAAGACTGATTTTATCTTTTTTCTACATGTTTTCACAGCTATAATGTGAAACTCCTCACACATGAATGCATCAATCATCATTATTCAGCTTTAAAGTGACCTGAACTGGATGGATTCTGCAGAAACACATGATGATGTTCATCCTTTGCACAGTTCATTTAGTTGCAGTTGCTTGACTTTGACTTTTCCTCCTCTGTGCTGCTGCTGCGTGGCGTTCACTGTACCATCCTACACAGTGATGTCCGTCCCCCTGCAGTCTTTTTGGGAACTCACCTTATGAATATTCCAGCAGCTCAGGTCGGGTTCAGGGTCAGAGTACCGGTGGTCTCTGTTATTTTGGGACTCGTGTTGCCATGGAAACACCCCTCGGGCCGCCTGAATTAGTCAAATAGTTTTTAAAAAGCCGGCGCTGGGACTGATGCTGTGTGAGATCGATTGTTTACATTAACCTTCCGTTTGAATAGAAAGTTGTGGTTCATCGTCCTCCAGAACACTGAATGCATTTGTCCGCCTTTTTTATTCAGATCTCACTGAGGAGCTGCGACCCTTCCTCGTCTCCTCGGATGTTTCCTTTATGTTTCCTGAAGCACGACAGATGCGTCGCCTCCCTCTCGCTGCTCACCTCTCAGCTTCACTTCACGTCTCCTCTCTCCTCTTTCCTCACCTCTCCACTCGTCTCCTCTCGTCTCATCATCCTGCTCCTCTCTCCTGTTTTTATTAAGCCTAACCTCCGTACTCTACTCCCCCGTTCCTCTCTCGCTCCGCTGCTGTTGCCCCTTGGTGTCTTTTACGCTTTAGAAGTCCTGTTGATCTTATCGGCGTCCAAATTCACCCGGAGAATCTTCGACATCAGCGTGCTCGATTGATATTATCACCTCTAGAAAATGATTCCTCTGGAAAAGAAGGTCACAATATAAACCTGCTGAGAGAATCCACTGATGTGTGAAATTTTCTTGGAAAGAAACTAATTCACAGGATTACAAAGGAGGATTTTCCCCTCGGCGTCTCGCAGCAGTCCGTCCCCCTGCGACAATATTTGATGTTTTACATTTTGGTAGATGCAGCCGAGGAGGTCGGCATTTTGTTCTTCTGCCGGCCGCCTGCTGCCAACATTTCTCTGCTGCTTCAGGCTGTTTACGCTGTTTTTGTGATTAAAAAAAAAAAGTGTGCTCACCCAGAATGCAACGGAAAAAAGACTGGACCCCATCAGCAGCTCCCACCAGTCACCCACAGCAGGCCACAGGGGACAGCAGTTCTGTTAATGCAGACATGTTTGACAGTTCGATGCATGGATTGTGAACTGCAGCATTATTTGGAGAATCGCAGGTTTAATTTCATGGCTGTTCAACCTCTGAGGGCTTTTTTGTACCTTCTGGTTAAACATCAGCCTGATTATTAATATAAACCGAGTATTTACTCGATCAGTAACCTGCAGGCCAACAGTGTCATCAGCAGTGAAGAGGATAAGATAAGAAAGACATTCTTGTGCCAGAGTTTGCTTAAAAATTCCAGTAAAAATACAGACAATAGAGTCAAAAAATGTAAAGGAATAGAGTAGCAATAAAGTGAGATACATTTAGCTGCTTAGTTATTTTTTTTTTTATTTCTGTGTCATGCCAATATCTGACCCATCTCACATGACAACATCGCAATACAGAACATATGTTATCTCCCAGTTTGTAGAACGATCAGCAAAAATAAATAAATACAAAAAATAAATTAAATTGCAAAATACGGTATCAACAAAACAAAAGCAAAGATATGAAAACTGCAAATTACAAATTAAATACAGTTTTCTTTCGAATTTGTGTGTGTGCTTTTTTTTCTAAATATTTTATATGCAAAATGTATCTTAATCCACATAAAATCAATATGCTTTTAAGTTACTAAACAACATATGTGCAGCTGCCCATAAGAATAAGTTTAAGAAGTCTTCTAAATAAAACTAAAATAGAAAAAATAAGGAATATTGAAATTTAATTTGAAAAATCTATTTTGCTAATTATATTCAATAGCATGATTTTGACATGATTGTTCTCATGGATGTGTGGAGAGATTCAAACTTGTAAGTGTGATGAGATCACTCACTACAGTCAGTGTACACATCAGTGTCCTGAGTCAACAAGTTCCTGTGAAGAATGAGCCTGTTCTTGTTCAGTTTAGGTAGAACCGCATCGCTCATCTTCTGCTGTCAGTCGCTGCTGGATGAACGCTGTAAATAATGCTCTTAGTCATCTTGAGCTTTAAACCTTAACTTCAGCTCCGGGAGGATTACTGTCATGTTTGGACATTTTCTGCAGCATCAGATATAATTATTATTATCACGAGAAGAAAACAGGACAATACTTATTGACAATATTCTAGTCAGTAGTTTGAAGTGATCTTGGTTTCTGTGTTCTTGTCAGATATCAGTTTCCTTCCGCGCCCGGCGCTGGTGTGGTGTGAGCGGGGCATCCAGGTGCTGCTGACCACCATGGGAGCGTTCGCGGCCTTCGCCCTGATGACAGTGGCCATCGGTACCGACTACTGGCTGTACGCCCGAGCCTTCATCTGCAACAGCACGGCCAACTCGTCCCAGGAGGACTCCAACAACAAGGACAAGAAAGATCCCGGGGCGCTCACCCACTCCGGACTCTGGAGGATCTGCTGCCTGGAAGGTACAGCCGGTTCTATTTCCACATTGTCGTTCATGCAAGTGGGTGTGTTGAGGGTCGCATGTGTGTGTGTGTGTGTGTGTGTGTGTGTGTTTGTCATGCGCTGGTCACTGGAGGGTCTTGTTGAGGTCAGTGTGCTCATCACTGTAATCAGAACAGACATAAATAGGTGTTCTCTTACTCACAAACACAAACCAGACGCTCATTGGTCTACTTTTGTTTATCTGTCGGATCTGATCTGCTCCCTCTCAAACTTTAATGAGGTCAGTCATCACATGTCGTCCAGTAATTGGTCAAGTGCAGGCAGTTCATGCATCCATTTCAAATTGTCAACAATGGGAACAACACAGAGAACTGATAACAGATCTTGTTGAAATGATCTTTTATATAGTATCACTTTTATATAGTATCACTTTGCAAAACAAATACACTCGTCACCTGGATTAAGTTTACATTTTGTACCACTCTTGAGTCACAAGCAGGTGGTTGAGATGGATGATGGGTGTTCAAAATACAAGACGTTAACACCAGAATCCAGTTGTGGTTAGGTTTCAGTTAGGTTAGGGTGGGTTTGTACATAATTCATATTCACCTAAAGTTTTGAAATTGGTCCGGTAGCTCTCCTCAGCTGGCGTATTAATCCTTTGGGGCAACTACCACCATCAAAGATATGTCCACTAAAAGTTCTTGTCTTTACTGCTGATAGTTGTTATTCTGTGTGTCTGACTACATCATGGAACTGATTCCAACAGAGACAGACCTTTTTGTTGAATACTAAAATCCATTTCGTATCCAGAAACACAAGTCTTTGTGAAAGGAGACGTCTCTCGAGGTGAGCTGTTAGTTGTTGCCTCATGTAGATTTTCAGAATCAGCTAAATATTATATATATGACTTTTTGAAAGAAATTCCTGCTGGAGGCTCTTAACTCCTCTCTAAAATCCTGACTCATGTTTTCACTGTCTTCCAGCACAGACTCACCTCTTGACAGAGTTTTCAGAGGAGGGTCTTCAGTTTTAAACTACACCCCGCTATCTCCCTGACCAGACCCTGCTTTTTCCCTGACCACACCCCGCTATCTCCCTACCAACACCCCGCATTCTCTCTAACAATACCCCGCTGTTTCCCTGACCACACCCCCTATATTCCAAACCAGACCCTGCTTTCTCCCTAACCACACAACACTTTATCCCTAACTAAACCTCGCTTCCTCCCAAACCAGACCCCGCTATCTCCCTAATCAGACCCCGCTTTCTCCCTAACCAGACCCCGCTATCTCCCTACCAACACCCCGCATTTTCTCTAACCACACCCCGCTTTCTCCCTAACAGCACCCCGCTTTCTCCCTAACCAGACCATGCTTTCTCCCGAATCAGACCCGTCTTTCTCCCTAACCACACCCTGCTTTCTCCCTTACCAGAACCCGCTTTTACCCTGACCACACCCTACTATCTCCCTCACTACACCCTGCTATCTACCTAACCAGACTTGCTTTCCCCCTTAACCACACCCTGCTTTTTCCCAGATCACACCCCGCTATCTCCCTAACGAGATTTTCTTTCTCCCTAACCACACCCCGCTTTCCCCCTAACCAGTTGTGTGCATACTAACTTTTCAGATATGTCAGTTGAAAACATTTCCTCATTATGTTGATGAGAAAATGTGATCCTGTCTATAGGTACTTTATGGTTCAGGTTGTTGTTAGGACCAGGTGTAGCTACAAGCCACATTAGCAGCATTACAGCCAATCGTAACCCAGAACACCGATATCACTGAGCAGAAGATGTACCACAATGTCTAAAAACACGCTCAAACCTGCAATAGCTCCGCGCAGATAGAAAACATATCTGCACTTTAGCTAGCTACATTATATTGTGTTATGATATCACGACATGCTGTCAACCTGATAATGACAAAGACGCATTTATGGTGAGTCTTGGCATCATTGCACCGTTCAGATAAGAAGATTTACATGTGTAGATCTGAGATTTGTTCATTTTGTACCTGCTGCACTTGTTCTTTTACCTTCATGCACAAACAGACACACACACTCACATATATATACTTATACATATTGAACATAAAGCTCATCATAATGCCCCACAGCTCAGATATGAGTGGTGACTCATTCTGTTACTGATTAAGTAGTTGTTTTTTTTCCCGCTTTGCTGCAGCTGACAGCAGGTTTGATAGGAGAGGACACAGATACGTATCACACAGTTTATTATCGAGGTTCTTTGCATTTAGTCAAAGATGTGAGGCCACAGCATTCTAATTATAAAAAACAAGACAACAACATTAAGAACTCTGTGTTTTTGTGTGCAATCAAGTCTGACATGGAAGGAAATCCGTTTATCCAGAATGACTTCATCATGTTTGATGGTTTGTTTTGCTTCCTTTTCCATATGAAAAGACCTCTTGTTGTTTGGATGTTACACAATATTGACTATTGTTGTCACCTGGCTGCTTTTTTTTAGGAATTATCCGAGTTGTTAGACACATACTCTGCCCTTTAATCCTGATCTGCTGTCTGCTGCTTTAATCCAGTCTCAGTCCTGATGAATAATTCTGCCTCGTTCAATTCAAGATGTGATGGTCTGTCTTTAAAAGATCTTGATTTTGCTGCAGGTTACCTCGCCTTGACTTTTGTTTGCACAAGTGTTGGAGCCTGAAATGTCCTCTTCATGTTCTTTTTAATGTTTTTGTTTTCTACTTGTCTTTCATTTTATTACAAGAGAAACATGGGATCGTTCTTCTCGCTTGATGTTTATTTTGTCCGTGAAATGCACAAATAGCTGTCAAGGTAAACAAATATTCCCTCTCAATGAGAAATGTAAGCGCTCAGATGCAGTTTCTGTTTTGATTTACAAAGACAGAGAAACAGAAGCAGGCTGCTGCAGCAGTATCCAGTAATGGAAGATGGTGGAGGATCAAAAAGCCGACATACTGTACAGCCTCATATAGAGGAGAGGAGGCAGACAACCTGACATTTGAGATGAAGAGATGAAATTACAGATTGTTGTTGTTGACTTGACTTTGTACTCGGCATCATCATCATGATCATTTCAAAAGGAATGCAGTTTACTTTGGGGTAACGGGTTAGTTTCATCTAGCACCATCATCAGGTTGAAATTGTAATGCATTTCTTCTGTAGAAATATCTAAAAACTGCTGTTTTTTTTCATTTTTGGCATGCTGTTTTGCAAAATTAAGAGAGAAAACATTGTAAGTGCTGACGTTATCATTTTAAGCATGTTAGCATGCTGATTTGAGGACCAGCCTCAGAGAGCCTCTGTGGTTGTGCACTGTTAGGCCAAAATTCATCATGGCCGAACGGCACGCTACAAAAGAATCCCACATGGGCGCCAATTAGCAATGGCGGTCGTTAACAAGCCATGTCGTGACACCTCACATGATTGTTGTGAGAACAAGTTGGTTTGTACTTCATGCACTGACGTGATTTACCCACTCATCGCTTGCTTTTCCCTGGAGTTTCAGCTGTTTCACTTGTGCCTTTTACATTTTAAAATCAGACGGATGAATAAACTCCTCTCGCCTCTCTTGTTAAATCCTCCTGTGCTCCTGTGGCAGCTTGACTTCCTCTCCACATCTCTCGCTGTGGCTGTGTTGTTTGTGGAGAATAATGCTGAGTGAGAGACTCGTTGTCAGGTCAGGGTTTGGTATCGTATTATGAAGAGTTATGGGATTACGTCGTCTGGCTCAGTGTGTGGTCTTCCTGTCGAGGGGGCAGCGTTTGACATGTGTCATACATCCGTTATCTTGTTTACCTCTCACATCATCCTCTTCATCCTTCCCTTTCTCCATCTCCTAACGCTCCTGCTCTTCTCTCCTATCTCACCTTTTTTTAAACGTTTTCCATAACTAGTAATCGTTCCCATATTTGTCTCCCCATCGTTTTTCTCTCTGCCTCATTCTGTTCATCGCTCTCCTCTTCTCACCATTTCTGCATCTCACTTTCTCTCCCGTGTGACCTCGACTCTTCACCACCATCAAACTCACACACACTCTCTCCTCCTCTTCCTCGTTGTTATTTTACAGGCTTGAAGCGAGGTGTGTGTTCCCAGATCAACCATTTCCCCGACGACGCAGACTACGACCAAGATGCTGCAGAGTATCTGCTGCGTGAGTGGCACACGCACACACACACACACACACACACATTCAGCCTGTACTACACACACATCTCAGCAGAACACAACACACACACACACATTACAGTCTCCAGCACACACGGATACAGAAAGGACAGAAGGGGGTGGTGGGCGGACATCAATACACGGATGTCAGATTCAAGCAAAGCGTTCCTGGAGGTGTGTGTAAGTGTGTGTGTGTGTGTGTGTCTGCGCAGTGTGTGTTTGTGTATGTGTTTAAATGCCCAGGTGCATGGGGTTGGGAGTCTGGGGGTGTGCAGAAAGCTTTTTTTTTTCACAGATGGATTGAAAGAACAACCTTCACTAATGGATTATTTTCAGCTCAGGATTCAGGTTTCACATCCTGCCTCCATTGTGCTGGAGAATTCTGTTCGTACGGCCTGAACCGTTCGGTTTACAGAATGTGCGCTCCATCCATACGTTACGTAAAGATCTCTCTCTTGCTATCTTTTTCTGAGGTGTTCGTGTTTGCTTTGCTGTGCAACCTTGACTGAACAAGAAGAGCTTTTAGTCATCCAAAGGCAGCACAAACCTTTGGATTGGACTCATGTTGATGTAGACAATCAGAGAAAACATGCTGTAAATTCTTTTTAATTCAAGTCACTGCAATAAGAAAAGAATGAAATTGTTTCAAAATGCCTGAGAAGAAAAAATAACAAATCCTTTGAGCTCTCCAAAAGCTGGAGCTTCTTCCACGACCTCAGTTTCTAGTCACTGACATTTAACATCAGGTACAAATTATTTTCGTTAAAGAATATTAGATCTGTTATTTCTTCAATAACAGATAAATCTTTCAAACTAATTTTACAGAATAAATGTTGGCAATGTAAGCTTCTGAAAACTGAAAAACAATCTTTATGTTCAATTTTCATATCTGTTGTGACAACGCTGCACAAAAATAACACTAAGTTAGGGTTCTGTAAATATCATGTTTCGGGTTACCTGGTTCTGGTGCCATAAACTCAGCTGGAAAATGTCCCAGTGCTTGTCAAAAATATCCAGTGGTTTGACTGTTACAAATGTTGAAACACAGTTTCGACTCAGGCTTGTCAACCATCGTACCTTTCCAGTCAGCTCATTAAATGTAATCTGAACGTAATAAGATACGTACCGTAGAAATGTTGATACGATATGTATAAGACATGAAAATGTAAAGTGTCCATGGTTTGCAGAAAAGTAATATGCAGACATTTTGCTCTAGCGACTGGTATTAATTGTTTTGTTTAAGTTGAAAGAAACAAAGAAACAAACAAAGATTTTAAAAATAAATTATACATGCCAAAACTAGCAAATTCTTCCATTTGAGAAGCTAGAACCAGCACATTTGTCATTTCTGCTTCCATAATGACTCAAAATTATTAATCAATTATCAAAATAATTGCCAATTATTTCTTCATCTATATTTATAATATCTCCTAATTGACAAATCACGTCAGATATCTGCACTCACAAACACAATGAGACAGAAAAATTCCATTATTTGCAGGAGATAATAATACCTGACTAATTAACGTGCTGAGACACACAGTTGGAGTTTGTCACCTGAGAACAGAGAGATATCATTACTAACCTCCCCACAGCTCTCGTCTTATCATCAGGAAATCAATAAATTGTGTTGAAGATGCAAACGCCACCCACACAGTCCCTTCTCCCTGTTAAAAACAAATCCAGAGAATCATTCGCAGCCCCTGTTTGACACATCTGGCCGATAATATATGCTTATCGCAGCATTATCTCTTCCCTTCAGAGGCAAACAAAAGCTCGCACGGCTTCAGGAGTCACCCTGAAAACTTCAAGGCCCTGATGTTCCACGTGTCGCTGCCGGAGACGGAGCTACTCAGCATTTTAATCTCCTATAATGTCTCTCGACGTTATCGCTACCGCTTATAGGTTGGAGATGTCTGCGAGGAAGATAATGTAGACGGGTGTCAGGTGATGTAATGCAACCTTGTGCAGTCACACTGAAGGTCCTGAGCTGCTGGATAGTGGTGCATGATCTGCTTATTGAAAGTCAGTAGATGAGTTAGTTGCTGATGTACATCATTCATTTAATATCACAAATATCAGAGATCGGCTGCTGCAGCTCAAGGTGAACTACCTTGTCTAGTCATTTTCCCCAGTCTTGACAAAGAGACACTGCCTGCTGAATGTTTTGTAGTAAACTTATATAAATACTGTAGATAGCTGCTGATCCAGAGCCAAGTTGTAGTGTCAGCTATAGCACGTCTTGGTAACACTTAATCTCCCAGGGGTGTCACGAGGCTGCTCACTTTGCACCTTCAAACGGCGTTGAACCTCAAAAAAACAAGCCTCACCAATCGCGCTACATGAAAAACACCGTATTAGTCATATTTAACAGAGAGAGCTGACGAACTTGAGAGTGATGTATTGCCGTCATCGTCTGCAGGTGTGGTGCGAGCCTCCAGCATCTTCCCCATCCTCAGCGCCATCCTGCTGCTGCTGGGTGGAGTCTGCGTCGCCTCCAGCGGCTTCTACAAGAGCAAGAGGAACATCATTCTCGGCGGAGGGATCCTGTTCGTCGCTGCAGGTAACACTGCAGCTTCATCCTGG